>NW_020665140.1:5432507-5486987 GCF_002925995.2 Terrapene triunguis
CTTGCGGCCAATCGGGGCGCCCCTCTGGCCTTGCGGCCAATCGGGGCCAAGGTACACAGAACATTAGCGTAGGACAGTAAGACTCACATGCATAATAATGAGATAATTAAAACCGCACTTTGTCACATCTCAAACCCAGGAAGGTTGAAGCTCTGTAAGCTTCTTGCCCTAGAGACAATATGCGCAAAGAGAGGAGGTATGCTCCCCCAGAGTACTGACTGGCTTCTTATGGAGTAGTTGCAGAGCATCGCCCGGAGTGTCTGTGCGAACTGGTGGCAGAGTTGGTATCAAACTGCATCCTGCAAAGAGCATCCTGCAGTAAGTGACTGTGGAGTAATAAAACAAAGGGGGATTAGAGGGAGACGGGCATGCTTGTGGGTCCAAGTGGTGCGATTCCTTGAGGCGGGAGGAGCCTATGGCTTAACCCATGAGAGAGAGTGGACTCTTGAGAACCGCTGTTGCACTGAAGCGGTTCCTCCGAGGGATCGTGGGGAGCTGAAAGAGCACAGGCCTGTGAGTCTGTGACCCCTTGGGAACAGCATGGAGATGGCCTATAACCATCTCCTTAATAAGGACATTGTACAACTGTGCAGAGAGAGAGAGAGAGAGAGAGAGGGCCACGCATTGGAAAATTCACTAAGGCACAGCTGATTGCCCAGTTGAAAGAGAATGATTGCTCTAAGGAGCTGGTTCCTGGGCCAGCTGGGTCCCCAAGAGAGGCTGGGAGCAGCCAGGGAGCCCCAGGATCCACCGACCCGACCAGCAGGGGATCTTCCTGACCGAGTTCCCCGTTCATGGAGTTGGAAAAAGGACTGAAACTGAAAGAGCTGAAGGACCGTGAGAGGGAATGGCAGGACCATTGTGTGATGATGCTGTCCTTGGGAGCCAGCTCTGAGGTCACTCAATTAGGGTGAACTGCAAACAGAACGGGGCAGACAAACCCCAAATGCTGGTGGATATTCCAATACACCTCTAACCCGATAGAACGCGACCCAATATAACACAAATTCAGATATAATGCCGTAAAGCAGTGCTCCGGGGTGGTGGGGCTGCGCACTCCGGCTGATCAAAGCAAGTTCGATACAATGTGGTTTCACCTATAACGCGGTAAGATTTTTTGGGTCCCGAGGACAGCGGGGTAGAGGTGTACTTAGATTTAGCAAGCCAGCACAAAACAACTTCTGTATTACCTCACTGGTTACTCAGAAGTCCAAACAACGCAGTTCCCTTAAAGTACCCAGCCTCAAGCCTCCATCCACACACACACACACGTCAGATATGATGATGATTACTGAAAATCTTATCTCATCATATAAAATAAAAGGTTCTCCTGATCCCAAAGGACCAAGCCCCAGACCCAGGTCAAATGATAACTTAGATCTTACCCAAAATACATGCTTATAGCCAATTCTTATTAACTAAGCTAAAATTTATTAAAAAAGAAAAGTGAGAGTGTGGGTTAAAAGATCAATATACATACAGTCCTGAGTTCAATTCTTGAGGTTCTAATACATATCAGAGATGAGCTTGTAGTTGCCAAAAGTCCATTTCGAAATAGTCCATAGGTTATAGTCCAATGTCCATATTCAGGGTGACTCCAGTCAGAGACTGGTGATCTCAATCCTTACGGCCTAAGGTTTCCTCCTCTTGAAACCCAAAGCAGATCTGAGATGAAGAAGGATCGTGTCCCGGGGTTTTTATACATTTCCTGCAGCCTTTTGGCCTGAGAAAACAATAAGCTTACCTTTCCTTCTCCTAAACATCCTGGCAATTAGCACAGGATAATTTATCCATTAAACAGTTCAGATACAGGTTACCACAACCTTCAAAGAGACATATAGACAATACTACTATTTCACTCAAGTGTCTTCCTAAATGTTAATACTCCTTTTTTGAACTTTGAATCAAAGCTATAGCAATAGACAAGACTTGTTTGCTTACATCACAAGACCTGAGCAAACATCTACCCTTCTATCTCTAACAATGCAGACTTGCATTTCAAAGCTCTATTCATTTATATATCTTCCTAACCAGTCTCTAAAGTTCGGCCATGGCTCAGGTCAGTCTGTGCGTTAATTAACTCTTTCTGGCCCTGTCACCTTTCAATGAGATATTATATTACAGTCATAACGTCACACCGTGAGAAGGAACGGGAGGACCGTGAGAGACAGAGGCAGCATGAACTGGTAATGGCGGAGCTGAGAAGCAGAGAGACCCCTCCTGTGGTGAGTGCGGATGGGGCCAGGCTGGCTAAGCCCCTAGTGAACTCAAATATAAAATTGCTGCCTCAGTATAAGAAGGGGATGATATAGATGCCTTCTTCACTGCCTTTGAGAAGGCCTACAATGTGCACCAGGTTGACCCTGCAGACAGCCTTCAGCATCTACTCTGCGCTGGTTAGGCCTCAGCTGGAGTATTGTGTCCAGTTCTGGGCACCGCATTTCAAGAAAGATGTGGAGAAATTGGAGAGGGTCCAGAGAAGAGCAACAAGAATGATTAAAGGTCTAGAGAACATGACCTATGAAGGAAGGCTCAAAGAATTGGGTTTGTTTAGTTTGGAAAAGAGAAGACTGAGAGGGGACATGATAGCAGTTTTCAGTTATCTAAAAGGATGTCATAAGGAGGTGGGAGAAAACTTCTTCATCTTAGCCTCTAAGGATAGAGCAAGAAGCAATGGACTTAAACTGCATCAAGGGAGTTTAGGTTGGACATTAGGAAAAAAGTTCCTAACTATCAGGGTGGTTAAACACTGGAATAAACTGCCTAGGGAGGTTGTGGAATCTCCATCTCTGGAGATATTTAAGAGTAGGTTAGATAAATGTTTATCAGGGATGGTCTAGACAGTATTTGGTCCTGCCATGTGGGCAGGGGACTGGACTTGATGACCTCTAGAGGTTTCTTCCAGTCCTCGAGTCTATGAATCTCACCCTCTTATCAGATCCCAAAGCCATAGAGAAGTTCAGCCAGATGGATGAGGTGGAAGCAGGTGACTATGAACTGTTCAACAAGCCCTGCTGCGCAAGTTTGAGCTGACCCCCGAGGCGTACAGGAAAAGGTTCCTGAGTGTGCAGAAGACCCAGGGGGTGACCTATCTGGAACTGGTCACGCTGATGGCGGAATACACCCGCAAGTGGGCGAATGGGGCCGGGGCCCAGACCAAGGAGGACGTGATTGAACTGTATGGGGCTGGAGCGACTGTATGAACTCTGTCCCCCTGACCGGAGAATGTAGTTTGTGGACAAGAGGTCGAAGGACCTGTGCCGCGCAGGGCTGCTGGCTGACGAGTTTGTAGCTAGTTGGTTGGGATATGGAATGAAATCCCAGGGGGACAGGCCCACATCTGTGCAGAAGGGGGGTCACCCAGGGGCTTCCCTGAAGGGAGTCTCGGATAAATCCCTCCTGAGAGGCACAGCCAATACCAGAGCTGACCGACCGGCCCCAGGGGACCGACGGGACCTGAGGTGTAATTATTGTGGGCAGGGGGGGCACAGATGGGTCCGGTGCCAAAAGCTCAGGGACAGGATGAGCAAACCGAGCCCACAAAGGGTTAACTGGGTGGGAGACCAGACAGAGGAAGGGCTGGCTCCCCAGGCAGGAGGGGGTGGCAGTTTAGCAATGGCCCAAGGGGGGAGTCAGTCTCTCAGGCCAGCTCCTCGGGGAGGCTTGATGCTCTGGATTCAAAGTTCTCAGTCTACAGGGTGGGCACGGGGCAGTCCCTGAGGAGCGAGTACCTCATTCCCCTGGAGGCGGATGGGAAGCAGGTCACTGGGACTTGAGGTGACGCTGACCCGGTGTGACGTTATTGACATAAACTGGGACCATATAAATCATTGTTGCAACCAAGGTCCTGTAGTGGCACCCAAATCTTGTATAAAGGGGGGCAAATGGGGTGTCTAAGACAAGGTTATGGTTTACTGGTTATGATTAGGCTGTCTATATGTGTGTATCAGTTTTGTAGTTGAAGTTATGAATATTGGCTCTATACTGTCTGTATGACAAACTTATGCTATGCTTCTGGGTGACATCCCAGACAAGCTGTGATTAGCTCTGCCTAGGCTGCTTGATGGCCCATTAAGGACCATCAGCTATACAATGGACTCATTGAGAGAAGGCAAATATGCCTTCAGACTCAGCAAAGTATGCAGGGACTGGCCCATGTGACTCCAGGCTCCATTTTGCTGTAATTTTCCACAGTGAGAACAAAGAGGTGTTCTTACACCTGGAAAAGACTATATAAGGCTGATGCCTCATCTCCATTTTGTCTTCAATCCTGCTTCATACCTCTGGAGGAATTTTGCTACAAGCTGAAGCTTTGAACAAAGGACTGAGGACCCATCCCAGCGGGGGATGTATTCCAGAGACTTGATTTGAACCTGCAGTTTATTCTATCGCTGCTGCAAGCCTGAACCAAGAACTTTGCCATTACTGTATGTAATTGACTCCATTTAACCAATTCTAGCTCTCATCTCTATCTTTTTCCTTTTATGAATAAACCTTTAGATTTTAGATTCTAAAGGATTGGCAACAGCGTGATTTGTGGGTAAGATCTGATTTGTATATTGACCTGGGTCTGGGGCTTGGTCCTTTGGGATCAGGAGAACCTTTTTCTTTTACTGGGGTCTTGGTTTTCATAACCATTTGTCCCCATAACGAGTGGCACTGGTGGTGATACTGGGAAACTGGAGTGTCTAAGGAGATTGCTGGTGAGACTTGCGGTTAGCCAGTGGGGTGTGACCGAAGTCCTCTTAGTCCGGCTGGTTTGGTTTGCCTTAGAGGTGGAAAAAACCCCAGCCTTGGGCTGTAACTGCCCGGTTTGAGCAATTTGTCCTGAGTTGGCACTCTCAGTTGCGTTCCGCCAGAACCGCATTGTCACAGTGGCGTAGTCGTGCTTGGATCCACAGAACCAGGTCAATTAAGCTTTGGGTCACAACCCCACGCTATCCAAATTTGAATTTTGGGATTGAGAGTTTTGTTGGTTAAAGAGCTGCTGCAATGGCTGAGCAAAGAGCATATGAGGGACTTGGCAAAAAAGCCATGGAAAATTTGTGTTCAGAAAAGAGGATAAGCTTTAGAAAGAAAGCTACAAAGGAAGAACTGAGAAATCTGTTAATGGCCAGTGATCAGGGGGCAAGAGCACAGCCCCTACCTGAGGCTGCAGAAGATGCAGAAAAAATTAGGATGCAAAAGGTGACAAGTAAACTGCAATTTGAGCATGAACAGAAGCTAGCAGATCTTCGATTGCTGGAGAAGCAAAAAATAGCAGAGTTAGAAAGAGAGAGAGAGAAAGAGGCTGCTGAGAGAGAGAAAGAAGCCGATCAAAGAAAGAAGGAGGCTGATGAGAGAGAAGAGAGAGCTCGTAAGGGGCGTCTAGAGCTGCTCACTGCTGAACAGGAGACTCACAAGATGGAACAGGAGACGGCCAGACTTCAGCTCCAAGTAATGGAAGAGCGGAGAAAGTCATCCCCACCTGGTACTCCACTTCCCCCCCGCCATGAGAAAAACTGGGAAAGGATGTGTCCCATTTACAATGATACTGAGGATATAGAGGAGTTTTTGTCTACCTTTGAACGCCTCTGCAATCTGTACCAGATCCCCGAGGGTCAGCGAATGCCTGTCCTGCTGACCAGACTGACTGGAAAAGCCAGGGAGGTATTTAATGAATTGGGGGAACAAGAAGCCTTGGATTATGGGCGGTTTAAAGATTCTGTGTTAAGACGGTTCAAGGTTACTCCTGAATCTTACAGAGTTAAGTTTAGAAAGTTTAAGATGTCTAATGATTGTACTTTTGTAGAATGTGCTCATAAGCTGATGGGTTTTGTTAAAAAGTGGGTTATGGGAGCCAAGGCGCATGGGAGTTTTGAAAAACTGCTGGATTTAATAACTTTGGAACAGTTCTTAGACATTGTGCCTGACAATGTGAGAGCAGCTGTGTGTGATAGGGACCCTGAGTCAGTCCTACGGGCAGCAGAGATTGCGGATGCCCATACCCAAAACAGGGCTCGAGAAGGGTGTAAAACCCCGGGGAAAACTAATCACCATTCTCCCCAGTTCAAGAGGAGGGAAGGATTTAAAAGTAAACCTGACTCTTCTAAAGGAGTTCAAGGGGGCCCGGAGGGTAGGAACTCACATCCCATATCGGAACAGGTTACATGCTATCACTGTGGCATGCTGGGCCACATGAGACCAGACTGCCCGACACTGAAGGGCAGCCCAAAACCAGCAACCCCAAATGCCACGGCCAATGCTAACCCTGTTATAAACTCACAGGCAAGCTACACAGAGGCCAGCATTGGTGCCCTGTGTGCAAATGCTGTTTCGGTGGTCTCTGAAAACTTTGACCTTAAAACTCACATTAAAGCTAAGTATGGGAACAATAACGCAGAGTTTATTAGCAGTGCAGAAGTGAATGGAGTAAGGTGTATGGCATGGAGGGACACCGCAGCTGATATCACTTTGGTTAAAACAAGTCTTGTCAGGAAGGAAGATTATTTGCCAGGTGAAGATGTGACTGTTGTAGCCTTTTCTGAGTATTTTGTCAGGGTGCCTTTGGCTAAAATCCACCTGAAATGGAAGGGATTTGAGGGCACTATGGTTGTGGGAGTAAAAGACACAATCCCTAAGGATATTATGATTGGAAATGATATTAAAGCTATGATCAGTCAAGTTAACACAAACCAGGCACAGGAGAGGATTGATCCTAAGGTTGTGCCTATGGAGGGTTTCTCCAAAAGTTTGTCTTTGGAAAGTAGCTGTTTGGCTGTGAAGGAAGTTTCTGAATGTCTATCTAATGTCTCAGAAGTAAAACTGGAATTAGATCAAGCGAAGGGAGAGGAGAACAAGGAGATTTTGGATGAGCCTAGGCAGTCTTGTGAGCTGATGGCTTTATCTAGTCAGCAGTTTGGGAAGGCAAGGAGAGTGGAAGATAAGTGTCCCCATACCTTATCTGTTTCCTGTGTGAAGAATAGTGACAGTGAAGGAAATGTGCCTGTATCTGTCAGGGGTATTGACTTGCCTATGGAGGAAGCTACCCCAGTCTCCAAGCAGTTGTCTGTGAACAGCCCAGTGTGCTGGGACAAGGGAAATGAAATCCCAAACGGTGTGTCTAGTAAAGGTAAATGTGTCTCCAACTCTTTTTTGTCTGTGGAGCAGACAGAAGGTGCCTTTCAGCCTGTGATGGTTGAGAGTAATTCAGTTGTCTCAGATTTGGTTCTGGATTCAACTAAAGCCCAGGAAGGGAATGGTCCTAAATTTGTGTCTGCTTGGGAGAATGGCACTGTAACTAGGTTGCATCCAGTTAGTGTCTTAGCAAAATCCCAGAGACCAGACAATTCGGGTGCTTGTATTTTGCCTGTTGCTCATGTGTGGTTGGAGAAGGGTGTAACAACTCTGTCTAATCGGGGTGATACCCTAGCCAGGGCACAAGGAGAGCAGAAAGGTAATTTGGTTGTGGTACCTACGGACAATTTAACAACTTGTAGCAAAAAGGACAAAATTCCTAAGCTTGTGTGTGGCAAAGGAAAGGAGAATGCTTCTGACCTTTCATCTAATGAGTCTATGGGTTTGCCTGAAAGGGGATTGTGTAGAAATCTGCCTGATGGGCCAAAGGTGATCCTGAATGTAAGACAGGCCCAGACAGAGTCTGTTGTTGCTCAGGAAAGTGTTCCTTTAGAGCAAGCCCTAGGTGAAGAGGGTAAGGGCAAAATTTCTGTGAGGGGTGATTTGCTGCTTAGAAAAGCTCCTGGGGAAAGGAATCCTCATGGTAATCTGTGCAAGCAGTTCCCTGCAACTGAAGTGTGTGAGAGTGATTTAATCAAGGAAGTTTCAGTTCCTAACAGCCAGAAGTTGTCTGTTGTGAATGAATCCACTGATTTTCCGTTTAAAAGATCCAGTGTGGGTAGCTTTGAGAAGGTCTCAGATGGAGTAAGAGCTGTTAAGAAAGTTGAGCAGCCCTATGACCAAGTGGCTGTGTGGGGCCAACTTGTTGGGGAGACAATGGTGTTGGAACAGGAATGTCTCCTTTCTGATTCTTTAAATGAGCAGTTTGTGCTTCAGGGTCTGAGAACAGATTTGGTTACTGATGTGTCAGAGCAGAGCAGTTTTATGGCTAAATGCTTGAGGATGCAGGGGAGAGCAAGCAAACTCTCACCTTCAGACTATTTAGATTTGTGTGGTATCTCTGTAAGACAGAGTCCAGCCTTGGAAATGATAGCAGTTACGAATATGAAAACTGGTGGACTGGCTCTGGTCTGGGGTAGTGCAAATTACTTGCCTGGCGGGGAGAGGAAGGACTTGCTAATAGCTGTTAGCACAGAGAGCCCACCCCATCAGCCAGTGAATTCTGTTAATCAAGAGAAATCAAGGTTTGATCCTGCAGGACAAGGAGGAAAGAGAAAACTGAATTTTGCAAAGGGAAGCCACAGGTTAACCCTAAAATGCCCAAACTCCAATGGTATTGAGCCAAAGGTGTGGCATGACAAACATGACTGTAGATGGACACTTGCAGTGAACTTGTTGTTATTGCTAATGGTAAATTTTGTAATAAATGTGTTGCTATTGCCACAAGCTGTAAAAATGTACAATGAGCCTAATCTTTTGGAAAATCCCTTGAACGTGTTAAAAGGAATACATGAGAACATAAGTTATGTTAAAAGGCCTTGTTACACTGATGTTTCACAGTTAATGTCTGTAAACAATATTGGAACTTTTCACAGGGAAAAAGACATTCCAGACCTAGTGTGCTGTGTGAAAAGGAAGACTGAGGCACACTACCATATTGCAAGTGCAACCTGGAGTGATTCCCCCAGCCCCTGAACCTTGTATCCAATATGGACAAAGTAAATCACTTCATGTTAACTTGCTGCTGAAAGAATCCCTTCTGCAGATAGGGGTCTGGCAGCACATGTACTCACACAATATAAAAGTGGCCAAGGACAGTCAGTCATTTACTGTTTGCCAAAGGTGCTATCATCAGCTGGATGTAGACTAGGGCTGAGATACAGTGCTTGCCGTGAGGTGTAGGAAAAGAGAGCATGGAGAAGGAAAACTACAAAAGTGGAGTTGTTTCAGACATGCTGCAGTTAAAGGAATGTAAGAAAAAGCATTGTAACAGGGTTTACTCACCACCCTGCACTTCCTCATGGCCAGGCATGGCATCACAGTGTCCTTGGGGGGTAGCAGCCCTTGTCAACAACCACTCTGGGGCTGTGGTGGTTTCTTTCAGATAACTCACCCCTCCAGCCAGGGCACAGTCTTTAGCCCATTCCTTCCAGGGTCAGCCATCAAAACTATCTTAACAGAAATAAAAAGCTTCCACCCTCTCCACAGCTCTTCTTCAGCAAGGTCACATTCAGACTGCAGCCCCCTCGCTGGGCTCAGCTACCCTTCTACACCACCTCCTTAGGGCTGGTAGGAGAATCCAGTCCCAACCTCAATTCTGGGTTACAACCCAGGGTACTGCACAGCTAAGTCAAATCCTCTACCCATATTGCAGTTTTCCCTGTGCCATTTCCTTCCTCACCTCTTTACTTCCCTTCTAGGTCTCCCAATCTGTCCCCTGGGTGCTCACTCAAGCCCCTGCAGGCAGCTTTTGACTCCCTGCATTCTCCTTCCTCCAGCCCTTCCTCAGCTGGGCCCACTCAGTAGTTAAAGCTGAAATCACCTAATTTCTCTCAGGTGGGGCCCATTCTGTAATCAGGGCTGGCTTAGTCAGAGGCTTTCTATTATTATCTCAGAGCTCTGGATGATCTCTGAGAGTTGATCTCTCCCCTGCCCTCTCTCCATATATATATATATATAAATATGAATTTTATTGTCAGGCTTTGGCTCTGACCCTCTTACACCAATCACTGTAACTGACTTCTACTCTGGGTTATCTGTTTTCTTTTAATGATATTGGGCCAGCCAATGGTGCCATGCTGCATTCCATGAGCTGAGGATCTGGCTCATTGTTCTCATGTTGGGCCAGATTCTGCCACCCTTATGTTGACTAGTACAATACCCCACAAGCAAGCACCATTGAAATCAGTGTTAGTAGAGTGAGGTATTACTCAGTGTGAGTAGGGGTGGCAGAATCTTGCCTATTATGTCTAATTATTCTTTCTACATGTAGCAATGTAAATTAAAGGCTGTTTTCTAAATACGACACTTTTAAAAGTAGATTTTCTTCCTGCCTAATGCAGCTGCCATCTTGTCCTTAATATGCAGCATGTTACAGTCACTGTGTTTTCTCGGTCATGGAAAATTTCTCTTTGTTCAGTCTTTGGGCCCAATTCTGAGAAGTGCTGAGCACCCACTTGTTCAGTGGGAGTTCAGGGTGATCAGTACCTTGCAGGAAGTGGTTAGTGTCTCTTAGGGTTAAGCCCTTTCTTTGATGTTTTTCCTTGACCTGAAATGAAAACAAATCTAGACTGAAGAGTATGTTTTACTCTGTGAGTATGAGCATGAAAAACATCATTCTTGAGACGTGGAATCACCTTTGCCCATAGCCTGTGGAGGTTCTTCACCTTGTGTAAGATTTTGTGTTTAGGTAACAACTATAGCACCTCTGTCTTGTCTATTTATGTCCTTCTGCTTGTACGTCAGTCTGTGTTGTGATCCTGTGTGTCATATCAGCGCACTTACATTTTCTCATACGTTATACAAAGAAGTATCTGACAGATGTTCAAGGAGCAGTTTTATACCACACAGATTTATACATGGGGAGAATTGGTGCATTCTGACTTGCATATTTAGTATATGTTTTTGAAAATCATAAAATGTCAACATTGAAGATAGTTTAACATGTTATTATTTTGCAAATGTCAGTTGCATACATGCTGCAATTATCTGTGCATTTGATCATCACCAGCATGAATACAAAGTCAAGTAACTGAAAACAATCACCCCGCTAGATATGAAATTGTTCTTTTGTGAAAGGAGTTGTGCTGAAGGGTTGCCATGTTGTCAGAAGTTCAGACAAATAGAGGCCAAGATGAGCTTGTCTTTTAGCCAAAAAGTTCCCCCAGGTTGGAAAGCCCCTCAAGGTAAATTAGGATTAAAGGGGTTTAGTTGATGGCCCTTCATGGTTATCTAGCACAGTTTTGGTCTAACAGGGAGATGAAGCTGTCCATAAAAGGAAAAGTACAGGCAAGCTTGACACAGACCAAGAGTGAGGAAAAGGAGGAGAAATGATGTGGGAAATAGGCCATGGAATTTGTTGTGGTGCCATAATTGTTAGATGAACAATAGGAGTAAGGGAAATATAGAAGATAATTATTTAGACCTAGTTGGAAGATCTGTTATTTTCTAAAAGGTATTTATGGACTGGACAGCCCAACAGCGTGTGGCATTTTATAAAACCTCTAGCTTTGTGAAACAGTTTTTGTGAAACAGGTGGCAGGACAATAAACATAACGGTGTCTAGTAGAATGGAGAAAACATCCTCCCCAAAACAAAAATGGTGGAACAGTAAACTGGGTGCCTTGTATAAATATACAGGGATGAACATGAAGAAAAAAGACACTAAAAATTGTGAAAAGAAACCACCACAGGAAAAATATGTATCTTGCTTTCTGTGTTTCTTGACAGGTGGGATATGAATTTGCTCCATGTTTAAGAATAGAAAACAGATCCAAAAATCAGTAGGTGTACTTCTTCCAGGTCCAGTTATAAGGTAGCCAAAATCTCATGAGCGGGTCTAAAAAAGGGATTTTTTTTTCATGAAAAGAGTCGGTGCCAGCACTGGCCTTGCTGACTTTCTTGGTTTCCTGTAGATGCCAACAGACTTGGCAACAACAGTCTATTTGGATGATCTACATCTGCTTTTTCTATCCTATGCTTTTCCCAGGTTAGTCATTACTGATGGGGAGTTTACATAAAGCCTCTGAAGATAGTATGTAAAAGTGAAGAGTTAAAATGGCCTGCTGGAAGAGAGGTTACATAAAGTTGCTTCTATGCTTTGGCTGGGCCAATATTTTTCTTGCCCATTCTGTCAAAGTAAAGTGTCTACACTTTATATGCTAACTCAGGGGTGGGCAAAGCTACAGCCCGCGGGCCACATCCGGCCTGCGGGACTGTCCTGCTCAGCCCCTGAGCTCCTGGCCCGGGGACTAGCCCCTGGCCCCTCCCCCACTGTTCCCCCTTGCCCGCAGCCTCAACTCGCTCACTCCGCCGGCGGCGCAATGCTCTGGGCGGCGGGGCTGTGAGCTCCTGGGGCAGCGCAGCTGCAGAGCCCGGCCTGACCCGGTGCTCTGAGCTGCGTGGTGGCGGCGGCGGCAGTGTGGCCTGGCTCCAGCAGGGTGGCGCGGCTGTAGCGCCTCCAGCCACCGGTGCTCCAGGCAGCGCGGTAAGGGGGCAGGGAGCAGGGGGGGTTAGATAGAGGGCAGGGGAGTTTGGGGTGGTGGTCAGGGGGTGGAGGTATGGATGGTGGTCGGGGGGGAAACAGGGGGTTAAATGGGGGCAGGGGTCTTGGGGGGCAGTCAGGAAGGAGGGGGGGTTGGATTGGGCGGCAGGGGGCAGTCAGGGACAGGGAGACGGGGTGGTTGGGTGGGGCAGGAGTCCCGGGGGGGGGCGTCAGGAATGAGAGGAGGGGTTGGATGGGGCAGGATTTTCGGGGGGGCCATCAGGAATGAGAGGAGGGGTTGGATGGGGCGGCGGGAGTCCAGAGGCAGTCAGGGGACAGGGAGCAGGGGTGTGTGGATGGGGCAGGGGTCCCAGAGGGCCATCAGCGAACAGCGGGGGTTGGATGGGGCAGGAGTCCCGGGGCGGCAGATAGGAGGTGGGGGCGGGCCACAACCCCCTCCCCTAATTGGCCCTCCATACAATTTACGAAACCCAATGCGGCCCTCAGGCCAAAAAGTTTGCCCACCCCTGTGCTAACCTCTAGTGTTTTTATTAGAGCAATTTTCCCCCTCAGCAGGTCATCCAGGTTTGGGAAATATAGAAAAACCAAGATGCTACTTGTTTGTATTATAGTGAAATATACCACCATTTTCAATTCTGTGTGGCACGTTATCGAATGCAGTAAAGTATGGGATCATACCTGGGTTAGCCTCACTCCATATCAGTTTTGCAATTTTGACATCAAACTGATTTATCTTTATTATTCAGAACAGCTAGCGTGCACTCTTCTTGATCTTTGCTTTAGAATTTGGCAAGGCAAAGTGGTCAGACAAAAGGATAAAATAAGATGGCATGGATATGGAATTGACAATTTTGCCATTAGTCAAACAAGCATCATTTTGTTCATGGCCATGCACGTACATTGTGCTTCTGTGCAGAAGATGACAACTATGTATTAGCAACTTGGAATGCACCAGCTGGTGCATAGCTTTGCCCCCTTGTTGGTGAACCACATTTCCTTGGGCAATGTAGCGTGGGGTACCTGGACTGCACCTTTTAACATTATCTTGAGCACTAGATAGATACCCTGTACTTGGGGAAAGGATCACTACACCTTATTCTGGCCCTGTATCTGCCTAGTCCTGAGAACTCCCAAGTTATTGTTTTTTGTTAGGTGGAGCACTTGGTTAATGACTAGGGTAGTCATTAAACTACCCTAATTATCTAAGGATCCAGGATTGTTCATTCTAATCCAATGTGTTCAAATAAATTCAGAACATCTGGTAGAAGGATGTAAATAAGGATTAAGAACAAATCAATACTCGGGCTTTTTTCCCCTTAAGCTTGAGAACATGCTGTACATTGTACATCTTAAGTTCATCTACTGCTGCTTATCTACCACATATCATCACTGCTTATGACATTAGAAACAACTTGCTATGGAAGTTATGAGGTCACAGAAAAGGGAAGATTATGGTATGCAAATATCCTTAGCAAGAAAATGAGGCAAGAAACACAGAACACATGGGGCCAAATGGGGCCACCTCTCATCAAAGCTCAAAAATCTGGCTTTGGGTGGACTATTTTGCCCCTTAGCCTGCTGGGTTGGCATAGAATAGCTGCACCAGTGCTCTAGCGATAGAGACAAATGGGGTTCCTATACACCTCATGCATTGGTTGTCACTTTCTGCAGCACAGACCTGTCTAGTGGCTACACCCGCAGCCCTCCATTCTGTAGCAAAGAAAGGCATGACAGAGTCCAAGGGGCATAAAGACTTCCCAGCAAACACCCTGCTCTCAGCATAGTACAGCTATTCTGCTTGTATTTTGGTTTGGTATGTAAACAGAGGATAGGGCAGCATGTGTGACTTAATATAGTGATTGATTAGTTTCTAAAATGTTTGGGAGGTTTTCTACTCTAGGAGGTGCCGGCTTTCATTCTTTTACACAGCAAAACTGAGCAAAATTGAAGGACATGTCATCTGATCTTATGAGATCTTGCCCAAGAAAAGCAAGTATGTCTTAGACCACTTCATCTTTTTGCCTTGTAGAGACAGTCTCCCTTTTTGCAGCTTATAGCCGGTCTAGAGTATCTTATATCCTGAGATGCAGGACTGAAGGAGATAGGCCTGGGAAATACTTCAGTAACTGTAACACATTTTGAGTGTGTATATTTTCCTCACATAATGTGCTTGAACTGTTTTAAGCATTTTGCTCAATTTTACATAAGGTGGTTACATCTTTACAAAAGGAAATATGATCTTATGTATAATGTACATGTACAATGTAGCATGTGCAATATAAAGTGATGCTTCCTGGCCAATGCAATGTTATAACAAATATATACATGTGGTACTCAGTTATGGCTCTAAGAGTGGGAGGGGGAGTTGCTCTGCCTGAGTGGTGGAGGTACAGAAGGTCACACCATGAAAATGTTACATTTCTTCTGGGAGGATTAGACCGTCAATAGCTGAACACATCTTTATGAACCTATCAGCCAGAGTTGGCAGCGACCCTGGCCCGGTGGCCAGAGTTGGCACTGGCACAATGAGAGTCCATGAAAATGTTACATTTCTTCTGGGAGGATTAGATCCTCAATAGCTGAACACATCTTTAGGAAACTTGTGGCCAGAGGCGGCGCCGGCCCTGGCCTTGCGGTCAAGCAAGTCAGTATGTACAGCTTTCCTCTGGGTGTCTTCTTAGGGAAAGGACCCAGAATATCCACAGCTACATGCTGAAATGGAACCTCAATTATGTGGAGTGGCTGGAGAGGGGCCTTGACCTGGTCATATTGCACCTGGGAGCCACAGATCTTTTCTCTGGACCTCTCCCACAGTCCTCTTGCTCTCGTTCCATCTGCCCTGTACAATGTCTTCCCTGATTTTCCCCTCTGTTATTGCTGAGATGACATTCTCACATGTATGCTTTTTCAGCTGCCTTGAGATTCTGGAATAGGCTACAGCAGATAATTCACCTTTTTTTTTTTAAAGCAAATAATGAGTGGTTTAGTCTACATTGAATTCCCAGGAATGTCACTTTCTTTTGAACCTTGTTTTTCCCGTATTAAAAACATAGTTCCACGGAAGTCAGGATTCTACACATAGAGTCGCATAAAGTAACCAGGGAAAATAACAACGAGCACAGAGAGGAGCACTTCAATTTATACAAAGAGAAAAACAATAACCTTGTCTTTCTATTATCAATTTAGACTAATTTTCTTGGGGCAGAGATAGCCTCTTATGTGTGTACAGTGCTTAGCACAATGGGGCCTCTAGGTGCTACTGTGAAACAAATAATAATCACAGTCTAACCAGAATAGTATGTACTTTTAGTAAAAAGAAAGACAGAGAAGGGGAAGACAATTTTGGGCTTGACACTCCATGGCCTTGCACCTAGTGTAGCCTTTTACACCTGTGCCAAGCGAGAATCTTGAGGGTTTGGGGATTATCATAGCCTATCCCCTGCGAGTTCTTTCTGGCTGTTCTCCATGTTTATTAAACAAGCAAAATGTGGTTACTGAAAACTGTAGGCTAGCAGTAACACACAGAGGTCTGATGATCCAGAATTGACATGTGCGCTGTACATGTGCCTGTGTTACAATGCATTTGTCTGTCTGCTTTAATTACAGAGGAAGTATACATCAGTATTGTTAGTAAAATAATATAAACATGACTTCCCAGATAGAGTTGTTCTGTTGCCAACACACCTGGATTGAAAGTTAAAAGTTACACTAAAGCAGGATTTGGCCCAATGTATTTACTATAGACAGCTTCTTTACACACTGAGGACCTGTCTACACCAGGGAAGTTTGTCAAAAATTGCTTACAGTGGTTCAGGTCCACTGGTATTCATAACACTGGGAGCCCCAGTGTAGACAAGATTCCAGTGGTCATCACCACTGAAAGCACTATGGGTGGGCTCTTGAAGAGGGCTGAAGTGACACAGGAACACAAGTTCAACTGAAAAATTGCCAGCAAATCAAAATGTTTGTTATTTGCCCAGCTCTCATCCATACTGCTTAGAAGAGTGATGGACATGAGATCCCCCCAGCTATAGGAGAATCACCAACATGGCTGACACTGACGGTTCAATTACTTCATTGTAAATTTCTTGTCCTTCCAAACTCACTGCCCAAGACATCTAGCAAGAATGCTACTCTTTGTTTTTAACAAACATGCAAAGAAAGATTGAACAGAATGCAACAGTGCCTCAGAGGGCTAGTATTAGAGAACAGCATTTAACTGAGCACTAGAATCAGTCAAAGACCATGGGACTGTTATGCATGGGTCAAAAACTCTGATTAGAATCAGACATTGCTAAACCCCCACCAATCATCCACATCCTGAAGAGTCTGATGAAAACAGATGGCATTCAGCACATGGTTGTTCAGTGATCCTGAGTTGATCCATCAGCAAAAATAGTCATTTGTTCTGGTTGTATTTGCTGTTAATATTACAAGAGGGGGGGGGAACCTTTCCACCAATACATCTTGCAGCAGAAAAGAATGCAAGAGGGAGTGAGACAGAAGTGACTGGAGAAGAACGGAGCATCAGCTTGAAGGAATATAGAAGAGGGAAAGAGGAGAGAGAAAGACAGCACAGAGAGGCAGAGGTGATAATGGAGGGGGGAGAAGAGAGAGAGAGAGAGAGAGATGACAGTGAAAGGGGAAGGAGCAACTCTAGTGGAGACAGAGTGAGGCCACAGAGTCTGGATTTGCATCTTGGTTTATGCTTCCCCAAAGTTTGGAGGGCTGGGCTTTGATTTGAGCCCATGTCTGATCATAATGAAACCAAAATAGATGTTAGGCATCCAGAAAGAGATGTACAAACTAGGGCACTAACAGGTCCTGTGCTTCCTCTTCCAGAAGTCTGTAAAAGATACCGCTCTCCTTCTCACCACATCTCTGTGTCAGAATATGCAGGGATGCCCCACTGGTTGGGGAACACAAAGCTCAGAACATGATATTTGTTGCAGTAGATTATGGCTACTGCCCCGCACAAAAATGAGGTGAGTATCTAATGGGGCAGTCCCAGTGAGCCAAACTTCACTCTCACCCTTTGCTCTGTCTCTCCCAAGGTTTCCTGCATTTGAAGAAGTAAAGAAGAGCCAGGACATTTTAAAAGTAACAACAACCCATATCAGAAAGATTAATAGTCCCAATAAAACTGATGGGTCTATTGTGCTGTATAAGGAGTAAGTTACTGTTGGCTATGTCTGCAAGGTGTAAAAAGATGATTTAAGTGATAGTTGATAGTCCCCTCATTTTATTTCTTATGGTTGCTGTTTTCATGGCAAAAATACAGGCTAGACTTTCTTCAGGCATGCTCATCTTTTATCAGTTTTCTTATACCTATGTATTTCATGGGAAAATATTTTTTTTCAAACAGCTCAGTGTAGTGTGAGATTCATAGGGTCGAAAAGATACAGGAAGAGGCAAATCAAGTCATTCATTCTGAATTATCAGTCAAGGCTCAAATGCAACATTAAAGCTGGTAAGAGTCTGAATTTAAAAGAAGTACAGTTACTCCCAAAATATGTGTTTCATATATAGGGAACATAGTGCAAGAGAGACAAAGAGCAATGGTTACAGGGGTGCATGTGATCAAGACAAAAATTGTCTATTAAAAATCTGTATGTTTTACTAAAGATAAATGAATTTTAAAATCTAATTTACTCTTCAGTGTTTGATTTTTTTGTATTTCATTCAGCTGGGACATTGGAACTAGATTAATCACTTTGACTTTATAGTCAAATTCACTTTCTTGTTCTTATGGACTGATTAGAACAGCATTGCCTTGAGCTTTCCAACATTGAGGCCCTGACAACATTATGCTAATCAGTGCATAAGAACAAGAAAGTAACAGACCATAAAATCAAAGTGAGCAATCTAGTGTCAGTTGTCCCAGCTGAGTCAAATGCAAAAAATCCATTTAGCTTTAGTAAAACATGTACAGATTTTTAATAAACAATTTGCCTTGATCATATGCATCCCTGTAACCATTATTCCGTATTTCTTGCACTATGTTCCCTATATTTTAAAAGCATATTTCCCAAAAATATAATAGCAGAAAAACCTTCTGACTGGGCACAGGAATCTTGGGCCTGTTCCTCTTTGCCTTCTACCTCATCTCCACTCTGTCTGCTTTCCACAATCATACCATTCACACAGTAGGCCAAATTTATGCCTAGTGTAATGTCCATGTAAGTCTATAGAACAGAGCTGGTTGAAATGTTTCAAACAAAATATTTTTTTGTTGAAAAACTTCCTCTTAAAAAGAAATCAAATGTTCACAAAAAAACTCATTTATCTGAAATTCTGTTTTCTGATGAAACCCCAAAATGGAAAAAACAGTGTTTTGGTTTTACATCTCCTCATCCCGTGTATCAATGGCAAAAGGGAAAAAGGCAGGGGTGGGGAGGGGACAAGAGAGAGAAAGGAAAAGGAAACCTAAAGGGGAGAGAAAACAAACTGAACAGAGAGAGAACTTTTTTAAAAATTAAAAAAATGAAAAATTACTTTTTTTTTAAATCGGTGGAATCGAAATGTCAAAGCTTCTTGTGAAACTCTTTACTTTTTTTCAGTCATCTCTACCATAGAGTTATATCAGGGATGAACTGAACCTGACATTTTGCATCTCCGTGAAGCTATAAAGGAAAGAGCTGCCTATAGAATTTTCCAGCTACAAGACCTGTGGAAAGAAAGACCCCAGTGCAACACCCAGCAGGAGATCCGATGCTACAGGGAATCCACTGAGCTACTAAACTAGCACCTGGAGAGAGGGTGTACCGGATTACAGAAAAAGTTCTGTGCCCTTCCATATTCTTACTGTGAAGTTTTCTGGGAGTCCAAAGACCTCCAGTCAGTACACAGTTGCTGGGAAAGGACCAAGAGAGAGATTAACTAAGTATAGTACAAGCAATGCATCATTCAGGCTCTGCGGATGGACACAGAAAGAACTACATACACTTTTTTGTTTGCATTTTGATTAACAGTAAGGTGCACAACAATACTGGGATAGACCCCAAGCAAAAATTAAGAATGAGCCTCCCCTCCTTCATAACTTCAAGGTCACCCCTTCCCACTCTCAGGCTTCCCGTTTCTCTCCCTACAGCGGGTAGAGAGCCAGCATTTATGGAAAAGTCCTAGAATTTAGAAGAAAGCAATGGGCCAGATTAACCAGCAGGTCCTGACTGCTTTGCATGGCTCCAGCAACAGCAAGCAGTCATATATCTGGGGTTTAAGTGATTTGCTAAACTGCATTTATATCTTTGTATCACTGGAAAGGGGAAAAAGCTGCAAAAAAGGTATTGGTAAATAAGGCTCCATAACCTTTCTATATGTTTAAACCAATCCTATAGAATTTAAAAGAAAATTAAATCCCTGCTATAGAATTCTAGAGGATAGTTAAAGAGTCCAATAGAGAGAATTTCATCCTCTATTAAATTCAATAAGAATTTTCCATGGGAAAGAAAAGTTGTCTCTGCCCCTGGCGGAAACTACCAGAGCTCGTCTCCTTTACAAGAATAGTGGTAGGTAATGGTTATTCCTTCCTTCCCTCCCTTCCTCCATCCACAGGAAAGGTGGACTGGGCCAGTGGTGGGTCTCACCCCAGACACAGATCCACAGAATTGGTGCTATGCTCCAGCTTTGGAACGGTCTCTAGGAGGAACCCCTTCAGTATGCCAGATCCCCTAGTGGTCTCCTCGCTCTTTCTCCAGGGTAAGTCATGCGGCTTCACCGCCTCCTTAGACTGGACCTCGGGGACTTCAGCACTCCTGCTTCACACTGTGGGTTCTATTCAGCAAGTCCAGGTGAGCCAGACCACCTGTTGGAGACTTGTACACTTTTTAGGGACCAATGCACCTCTCCAAGCATTTGCAGTGACGCTCACACAGCATTGTCGAAACAGTCGTGTTTATTAGTCCTCTGGAACATAGCATAGGAAGTCCTTAGGTTAGTATAGAGGAATGAAGGTTAAAGCATAGTCCATTCTGGTTAGCTCAGAGCCCAGCCAAGCTGTAGCGAACCCCATTGTCCAAGCTCCATCTCTCTCCATCCAGCTGACCTCCTTCATCAGACTCTCAGGTGTGCCCCAACTGCTTCCTGCAGCCCACACTTAACCCCCACCTCAGACCCTTCAGTCCTTTGTTCTCCAGCTAGGGAAAAGCTGATCAGCACCCAACTGAGAGGCAGGGAAGTCCATCTCCCTCTGGATCATTGGTTGCTGGAGTCTGTGTCCGGGCCATTAGATTTGCTATTGTTTTCTCAGATGTTCCACTGATATGGGGAGTAAGGCTCACTTAGACCCAGACAGCTAGGCGCCATCCACACCTGTGTCTTAGCCTGTCCTGAGAGCAAACAGACCTTTTCCATCCACTAGGTAACAATGCAGCAAATAGGGGAAAGTGAAGCACACGGGCTTCACACACATATTACAAGAAATTCCCAATTCGTCACAGCCCATCCCCTGTGAGAAGAATGCTTAGAGGAGGATGGCTGCTGGCAGGGTTTTTTTGGTCTGTGCTCCATTGCTGCTCCTAGCATTGACCAGCAACCTGTGCTGCAAATAGCACAGACAGAAGCAAAGGAGAATAAAACAAGTGTTCCATCTTTGCACCAGCCCTGCTGCTGGGCTGAGCAGCAGAGAGGGCCCCGAGCCTGAAGGGGGTGGAATTCATGAGCCTGATTAATAGGAAAGTGCCCAGTGGAATTATATTCTTCATAAAAGGACTTGCTGCTAATGAAATGCTGTTCGTGATGAAAGGCCAAATGCAAGATGTAAACAAAACAGAGCATACTCTATCGTGCTTGGCTTCCAGGAAAGCTATTGAGTTCTGTAAAGTGGGCTGAGAGATCTACAGGGAAATATATACTCCACAAGTTCAGGGCTGTGCTAAAATATAATGACTATGACTTATTACAGGCTCTTCATTCTACCTGAAATTGAGTGGTGCATTTTAAAACCTCTTATAGTAATCTGGGAAGCAAGGGCCTAAGATATTTGCTTACAATTATATGTGAACTGTGCTGATTCATAGCAGCAACAAAACTCTTTCTCTTCCCTTTGGATCCACTTTCTACATGTTGTTGCACTGGAGCTTGTATACGTCCTTTCCTTGATCTCCAACTATTTTTGTTCAGTTTCAATTAATCCAAAGTATAATAAATTTCTAGCACACAAGGGTGCTAGAAAAAGATAATTGAACTTTCCTGGCCAGTCTCTGGGTTTGTGGTTACTGCTACTCAATATACTGGATATACCTAAAGCAGCATGCAATGCCCCACAACTGTGTAAACAAGCATACAGCCCTACACACTGTGTCTGTTGCCTTGTTAGTCTTTTTGTCTTTGAGTGACTGATTTTTTTTCACATAATAAAAAGTGAATTTTGCATTCATGAAAGGTCAATGGGACATGTATTTATCCAAAGTGAAGTTGTATCAGAGTGTGACGGGGCAGCTGCCCCTCACTGGCTGGCAAAGGGTTAATAGCAGCCAACCAGAGGAAGGCTTATAAGCAGCCAATCAGGGCCAGGCTGGGTCCTATAAGAAGGGCTGCAGGGCAGAGAAGAGCAGTTTTTTTTTTTGCTGGTGCTTGAGGGAGAAGGCTTGGCTACCTGTAGAGGGAAGTACCTGGGACAGAGCAGTGCTGGGCAGGGGAGGAAGTAGAGCTCCAGCCTGGGTGGTTCCCAGACTGTGACCTTGATACAGGGGCCAAGTAGGTGCTGGGGCTATGGGGAAGTGGCCCAGGGAAAGCAGGTAGCAGCAGAGGGGAAGGAGAGGCTGTGAGTGGCTGCCAACTATGGTGTCCCTGGGTGGGGGCCAGAGTAGTGGGTGGGCCTTCTCCTCCCCCCGCCTTTTGCCCCACTGGCTGCCAAGGGAAGTGGCCAGCCAAAGGACTGCAGTTTTCCCCTGAGTGAGGGGCTGGACTAGGGCCTGCAGTTCACCACTCTGGTGAGAAGTTGGGTGAAGGACTGCTGGTTCCCCTGGAAGTGGGGGAGACAATGGAGTTGGGGCATAGCAAGAGGGCCATGCCCTGAAGAGGACACTGCGGTCTGGGAATGACGGAGGTCCCTGGAGATGGTGGAGAAGCAGTGATGGAGAGTGAGACCGCTAGAGGTGGGTGCCCTGCTGATGGACAGAGCAATTCCTGGCGCAACCAGCAGGGGATGCCACGGTGGTGAGCACAACCTGTTACAATGAGCATCATGAGTACAAACTTTCCTGGCTGCCCTTTTTCAAGGGTATTCATTAGGGTTTCTCAAACTCTGTCCCATCATTCCCCTCCTAAGGGAAGGAAAAAATATTCAGGACTGGAAATTTGGGGGGTTTGGCAGTTTTTGGCAGAGAATGGAGCAATGAAGGGGAAGGATGTTAAGGCAATGGATATTGAATATATATTTCTACAAGATACATTGCAATGGCTGGTGTTAGGCATATGCTACTACCATTCATGCATATTCACATTTGCTTCAGCTAGCCCTACCCTTTTTAACTTGTTCAAACTGTGGTATGCATAATGGAAAGGCCATGGGGATCAGAATAGAAGTAATAGTACCAGCCAAATAAGGTGCCCATATATTCTAATTTTTCTGTCTGTACATCTGGAGTAAACAAATGCTCCCACTATCTGTATACAAACTATTACCTTGTTTTTAACTGTTTGTAGAGTGGCAAAGTAACACTGTCCCTTTTACAGAGCTGCTTTTTTCTTTCCTGCAAAAAGTGGTAAATTCAGGACTTGAGTAAACTATCTTTAGGATCTTATTCGTCCCTGTTTTATGTCAACAGCAGAACTCCAGTTGACTTCATTGGAATTAGGATCAGCACATTGAAGTCATTATGGAATTATGGTGTATTTTTTTTTTTTTTTGAACAGGAGATAAGAGTCAAATTTCATGCCTTATATTGCAAAGCATTTCCTATTGTCATGTAAGTCATCGGTTACTGTTATGTCCTTTTCTTCCTACATTCACCATGAGAAGAGGTGCCATTGGGGTGAAGCTCCAGGGAAGAAGTATCCCTGGAGAAAGGAAAATACTAACTTTTGAAAATAAAATACATGTTGCACATATTTTACATAGTAAAAGTGGTCACTGGGACAGGTCATCCATACAGACAGTGCTAGCAATTTTATAGGATAAAAGGGAAGGATAAAATTTTATAGGATAAAATGGGATACATCCCATTTTCATTAGATGTATTGGCATGTACACGGCCCCATAATATTAGTCATAGCATGAACTCATTTGTTCCTTTAAGCACTACATCCCCACAAGATCTTAAAGAGTTTTATTCTGGATAAGCAGCAGGACAGATCTGGAGATAATATAGAGTTCTGGCTCAGTGAACATAGTCAGAAACCTATACCATAAGAAGGTAAACTACATGAGCACACACAAAGGGAATCATGTTATGGCACAGCGCATCGAACCCTCAGCAAATGATGTTGAGTGCATAAAGCTATAATGCAGTACCTTAGATGTCTTTCTATTATCTGTTTACAGATTGCCCATAACAGACACTATTGTAAAGACATCAGTTCAGAGAGATGAAGTTGACTGAGCCAAGACTGCATGAAATAACAGCACATTAACCATTCAGCTGGGAGTGGGGAGCACAGGGTGCACGACTCTCAACCTGGCTGTTGGCTTGAGGTGATGTTCCTTACCTAGGCCATTGTTTGCTCTTTCCTGTCTGGTTTCTTTTAACCCCTTTTGATATCTCACAGATCCCCTTGGGGGCATACGGTATTTATAAAAATAAAGACAAGCATTTCCCAGTTTTCCCCACCGAGTGCCTCTGTCGCAGTGCCACATTAACTGATTGAAGGGTATGCTAGACACCCACAAAGAATAATTTTAAACAGTCTCCTTCCTCTGCCTGTTCATATGGTTCTGCTGCTGTGCACTACTCCCTGTGAATGCTGCTGCCTGTAGGATAAAGTCTCTTTTGCCTGACATTGGCAGTCAGGGAGACTTGAACTCATCTCGCTGGGTTAGGGTCACAGTATGGTTGCTTTGCTATCAGCACTGTCTTCTGGCTCTACTCTTCCTCTGCCTGAGTCATCTCTGCTTCCTGTTTGTAATTAACTTGGGTCTTTCTTCAGAATGGGTGTGGGCACAAACTAAACTTCAGCTGCGGGTAACATACTGTGCCTGTCTCCCCACCCAGCCAAGTGCATTTGCTGTCCAGGGTTTGACTTTTAAATGTTGCTGCTGTTTGGTGGTTGCTCTAGCTCCTCTATTGCCTGCTACATTTTATCCATGGAATTTTTTTAAATTGAGACGTGAATGCAAGTCACTACAGAACAGTGGAACAGAGGGAACACAACTCAGGCTTTTGGCCAGGCGTTACCTGCTGTGGTGAAAGTCGATGAATCACATTAGTGGGCCAAGTTACTATTGGTTCAAAACATATCAGGATTTGCCCTATGGTAGGTTCCTCCCAATTGCTTCCGTTTTACAAACTTTTGCCCAGATCATGAAGTCCTTAGCCAGGCAAAACTCACTGGGTGTGTGTGTGTGCGTGTGTTTCTGGGAGGGTGGGATGGGGATGTGTGGCTTTTTTTAATGGAGAATTTTTCTTTGGTAAGGGTTTCTGCCTCTACCACTGCCACCCAAAGCCCAATGAAGTCGATGGGAGCCTTTCTATTGTGGTCAATGGGCTTTGGATCAGGTCACAAGTGTTCCAGAAACAGTTTGTGTCAGTAGAGACCAGTAAACGCTCAGAAGTAATTATCACTACCTGATTCACCTTTTATAAAAATGTATTCGTGTTTGTAATGGGACATTGACCCTTTATGGCTAGAGAACAGTCTGGAAGGCCTGTTACTCTGTTCCAGGTGTCCAAAGAAAGTGGATGAAGTCAATTTTAAAAAAAAAACCCTGAAGCTGTCACTGGGAGAAAGGAAGATGGCTTCAAGGAGCAGTTAGTGTTGGGGAGAGAGATGGTATTGGGCCATCCCAGACCATTGTGCCTTTAAAGGGCCAGTGACCAGGAACACTGTAGAGTGGTGGGCTAAGGCTCCCCTCTCTCCCAGCAGGCCCAGACAGGTGTTTGAGATAATTAGACACACTGTGGAAGTGTCAGGGGAGTGGTCTGATGATGGACATCGGTGACTTGACAAGTAGGCTCCAAGCCCAGTTAGAACGAGCTTGCTGAGAGGAGGATGACGATTCTAGTACCTAGTCCCAGAAAATGTGTTGTAGAAGCTCTGAACAAAAGGGATGAGTTTGCTGGCCAGAGAGGCCAGGATCTGAACCACACAGCCCTATGAAGGAGGGCTGTGGGGCCTTGAACCTAGGAGTGGGTAAAGAGGGCTCTTCTGGAAGTTGGACTAAATTAGATCCCAAGAGAAGGGGAATATTTTAAAGAATTTTGAGTGTGATTGGATTATTTCCAGGGGACTGCAGTAGAATGCCATGCTGCATGGCGATATGCTTGGAGACTGCACCCTTTCTGTAGTAATGGTGCCACATATGACATCTTGCAAAAAGGCACTGCAGCACTTTGGCTTATTAGACATTAGTCATATTTTTTTAAAAGTAAAGGATTTCTTAGTTATATTTATATTTAACCTGCCACATAGAGCTGAGTAAACTTTTGTGTGTGAAACACTTTGCTGAAAAAATGCAGATTTGTGTCGATTAAAACATTTTGCAAATTTTTGTTGAATTTACCCAATTGTCTTGGCTGAGTTTTTTGTTTTTTCCCAAGAACCCCCAAACATTTTGTTTTGATGTTTTCTGAAGAAAACATTTTAATTTTTTAAATTTGAAATGCCATTTAAAAACTTCAACTTCAAAATGAAACGTTTTTGATTTGGGCTGAATGAAACCTTTAGTTTGACCTGAACCAATTTCTTCCTCTTGCATTTAAAAAAAAATAATAATAATTTACAGCCAGCAAACTGGAGGTAGAACTGTGTTAATAGATTTTTTCAAAGTCAAAGTGCAGTCTTAGCTACAGGAAAACCATCAACCTAAGATTCCAGAGCTCACCAAAATCCAGATTGTGTAAAAGCATAGTTCATAATACACTGTAGTCTCACTACTGTAGTGAGCTGGTAGTCTCTGTCCAGTTCATTGGTCCTAATTCAACTAAGCACTTTAGCAGGTAAAAACTTAAATTTCAGCACATGCTGAAATCCTACTAACCTCAGCAAAGCTAAATGTGATCAAGCACTTTCCTGGAGCCCTCAGGTCAGAGTTGGAGGGGAAGGGTTATTGACAGTGTACTTCTGTGGAGAGAAACTGTAGGGCTCTTAATGTGGTACTCTCTATAAGAACTATATTAACCCACCATAATTTATGTGCCCCAGATGTGATCTTCTCATGTCACCATTGTCTTGTCTTCAACATTATAAAAAAATCCTTTTCTAACAGACAACCTATAAACACTTTAAACAAAAACTCCTTGCAATGATTACAGCCTTCCTTAATTCTGGGTCAGACCTGTTAAGGCCCCAATTCAACAAAGCACTTAATCCTGCAGTGAGGCACATCTTTAAATTATGCTTCAAGTACTCCATCAGATTATAGAATGATGGGTTTATAATGTATTCTAAATCTGTCACCAAGGATTAGATAGAAAGAAAAATACTCTCCAGTCCATTGTTTCAAAAAGTTAATTCCTTTGTTTTTTAGCAGCAAAATGAATTATTCTACTTGGAAATGTGCAAACTCAACTTTATCTGGGAGGCACTTAAATTCTATGGTGATAGGTGTTGTAGGAAACCTTCACCTAAAGTTATAACAAGACATTGCATAGATAAAAACTCATTGTACTGGCAGCTCTAGGCTTATTATAATTAAGTGACCTTAATACAGTTGCAGCTATATATCCCACTCCAGTACAATGATATCACACCATCCACGCACCAATTCCTGCCCCTGAGTACTTTCAATCATAGAAGACAAGCAACACACAAAGGGTGGGAGGTAGGAGATCTAGTAAATATAAGCAATGCTAGGGGTGTGTTTTATATACACTTGATATATACATTCTTGTAATAAACTTTATCAATTTTAAGTGAAGTTCAGAAACTTCTCCCCCACGTAAGTAAATGTCAGTTACATGGGCAAGCAATTTCCTGCACACAGACCGATACACAAGAAGAATGCCCCAAAACTCACCCAGCATTCCTCCTGGAGTACTAGAGGAGTGTGTGCTACAGCAGCTATTCCCTCACCCTTAAAAAGGGGCAACATATGCTTTCCCTGTGAGCTGCCAGTTTTTCTAGCTGTGGTTCCTCATACCCCTAGGGGAGGCTAGCACAGCTGGCAGGACTGGCCAGGAATAGGGCCTTTGTTGCCAGCAAGCACCTGCACTGGGGCACATGAGGCGGAGGAGGAAGACTCTTTACAATTCTCTACACACGTGGAAAGAACCAGCCTTTTTTGGCCCTATAGTGGCCGAGGGATTGTGTCTTTACTTGTTTTATGAAGCAACCAGTACACTTAAATGTGCGCAAAACAAGAAATGATCAGAATTAAATCACCATTCATTGCTTTTACAAGAGGAGGATAGATTGACTCTGAGAGCAAAGGAGTTACTGTTACTTTTTTTTAAAAGACAATTATTTTATGTGAGAAACAACAAGTTACATCACTTATTCAAAATACTGCTCCTACTTCCTTCGCAAACTAATGAGACTTCCATGCATTGCTATTCAGTATCATTCATACATAAAAGCCTAAATTGCCAAAGTAATATCAGCCATGGAAACTTAAAAAAAAAAATTTAAAATAGTCCCATTTAAACTGAGGGATGACTTTAGCTTTATTTGTAATTTAATGTTGAATGTGCTAAATAATCAGATCTGCCTTTGAACAGGAAAGCAGAACCAAACACTATAAACAAATCAATCACAATTAACTCCTTGCTCAAATACAGATCTGCTCTTGATTTGGAGGAACCCCAGCTTATTTAGTTGTTAAAATTTTTACTTGTATTGGTTCTAGCCATTTCACAGAGTATATAGGAATTACATTAAAAACTATGCTAAAAACATTATAAAGATTGCAAAGTCAAGCACCTAGAAGTTAGGAAATACCAGATTTAAGGTTGCTTGTATAACCTTAATTCAACATTCTTGTGGATTATGGTACAGTCTTTAATTACATGAACACGTACTATTTTTCACACAGGAGCCTTACCTCAATGAATGAATAGTGATTTAACACTTTTTATCTTCATTCATTTAATGCACACCATTTATACCCTTTAATGAATATGAAATTGCATATTTTCTCATGGGTGTTTGTTGTGCGCAGCCCACTGTATCTGTGCATCACAAAAATGAACTTAGTCTCACAGATGTTGTGTAGTTAAGTGATATTATCTCCATTTTACAGGTGGGAAAACTGAGGCACAGAAAGAGTAGGCCAAAATTGTTGGAAGGGTCCACTAACTTTGGGAGTGAAATACTAAGGGCTTGACTTTTTTTTTTTTTTTTTTTTTTTTTCCCTCAGAGCACTTAGCACTTTGTACATTCAAAGCAATGCTCCAGTTGATTTCAGTAGCAAATGAGAGAGTTTAGCACTTCTACAAATGTTGGCCTTCAGGTATCTCAGGTTGCACATCCAGGAAATAAGTAATGCGCAATTAGTGGCTGCTTGTAAAAAGGCTGGTTTAAGTGAGTTGCTCAGCATCACACAAACTCATGGCAGAGGCAGGAATAGAATCCAATTATCCATGGTGGCATTAAACCACCCTCTTTTCTCTTCCTGCAGTACCCTAGCCCATTCACCACACACCTTTCAACCACCGCAACAAATCAGGCAGGGACAACAGCCTCTTTCATTACACATCCTTGATTCCATCCTGGAGGATGGTCCTTCTTGTGCATTGAGTGACAGAGGGATCCTATGAGAAAAGTAGTATGTGATCATGTAATAAAAGACTGCACTGTAATACATACACATAAGGGGGATGAGTTATGGTTGTACAGGCAACCTTAATGGTGGCATTTCCTAATTTTTTAGTGCTTAGTTTAGCAACCTTATGTTCTTTTAACACAGTTCTGCATATTGCTTTAGACCTTAACCATATAGAAACAGCTTTTAGTTTACCAGTAAATTCATATTGATTTCAACTAAGGTTTTGAGTGGATGGTTTCTCCAGTCCAGCATGGACATTTGAAAGCAAAAGATACACCATGCTGATCTGAAAGTGGCCATTTCAGCACAGTTCCTACTTGTAAAAACCCTCAGAACGTTTTGCTTTTTGTTTCAATGCAGAACAAAGACAAATTTTGAAACCTTGAAAGCTGCCATGAACTGTCAATTTCCAGTGACCTGTAACATACTTCCCTTTTTCTACTGAGGTTTTAAGTGAACAACATACATAGTAGAGAAGTCAGAGCCGCCGCCTTAGTGGCTGATATCTGGGCTCAGGTCCTAGTGACAGACACAGGGCAGCCCTTGAGTGCTGAGGGGAAATTCTAAACCATCCTGCAGTTCAGCATTCCAGTCTCAGGCCCTGAATTCCAGGTTGTAGTCAGAGTTTGGCTCCCAAACTCTCCTGTCTTTCTGGGATTATTTCCATTCCTCTAGTAAACAAAAGATTTAATAAATGATTACTAGACATTATAAGCAGGTCATAGATCGTTATGATCACCTCAGGGGGAGATGCTGTGAGTAGTTGTAAGTAACCTGTTGACCTCTTGGATGCTAACAATTTATTAAAATGTCTGTTAATCATTTATTAACCCTTTATGAACTCATTGTAAATAAAACCTTTTAACATATTACTCTTTATATTATCAACGTTTCACATATGATGACTGAGACCAAGGGTGCATGGAAAGTGCTCTTAATGAGAACAGCACTGTGCCCGACTCTAGAGAGATGAAGATATTAAATCGGTTGATGTATGCTGGATAAAGGGAAGGATAAAGTTCAGTACATCATGACATAGGCATTTTTTTTTTGCAATGGCATAACCAGGAACTATTTAATTATCTGCCAAATGATATCAATCTCTTTAAGAGGCGCTTGAAGTGAAGGCGACAAAGGCATATGCATTGTGATGTGTGCATGTGGACCTTGACCACGAAGAGAAAAGAAGATTGCGGGGGGAGGGGGTAGTGGAAGCTGAAAGAGAATTGAGCAACTCTATATTCTGAGTTCACTGAAGAAGAAAAATACAATAATGTGAAATTCTCTATTCACAGATCAGCTGGTGGTTAGACAGGTGGTGAACTGTGGAGCTTACTCTGAAAAGCTTGCTTGTTTCACTGTCACTGACTCTTCTCGTCTCTCTCATCTTCATTTCATTCAGCTGTCAGTATCTTGTCATAAAACCAAACTAATAAGCTCTTTTGAGCAAGAAGTGTCTCTCTACTGTGTGTCTGCACAGTGTTTAGCACAATGGGGCCATGAGCCCTGATCAGCACTACTGTAATACAATAAGAAATGCATTGATAGGTAAGAAGTTTATTTTAAAGAAGATCTGTTTACTTCAAGTGAGTAATGGGCATTAGGAACAGATGAAGTCCCAAGAAACGGAGATCCTGTTTCTGTGTGCAGGCATAGTAATCTGAAAACCTCATCAGGAGAAACGTAGATGCCTGAAATGTAAGCAGAATAGTAGCTGAATAGAATATTTTCTTTGAGACATCTGGAGGCTAGTTTGATAATATTGATAATAAGGAAGTTCAGCAGTTTCAGGTAAACTTCTTTGAATTTCTTATACAGAGCAAACAGGCAGAGACCTAAACCCTGCCTTCTTGTGAAAGAGTAATTCTCTAGACTCTTCTTGCTGAGATAGCCAGCAGACGCTTGGGCCAAAACTTTCAAACTTGAGTGCCTAAAGTAAAAGCACCAAAACACTCTGAAAAAGATTTGTGGATCGTGGTGGACAATCAGCTGAACATGAGCTCCCAGTCCTAGACTGCGTCCACAAAAATGAAAAACATGAGTAATTTCGCTTTACATCCTTCTTGATAACTAACTTTATTATGCGATATTCTTTTCACTGCCCGTATCTAATTTATGACGATGTCTTCAACACTTAATTCCAGTTCTATAATACTAGGTAAGAACCCAACAAATTAATACTCATAGAGGTCTGACGTAACATTTTCCTGCACCTTTTAAAGATACTTACAACAGTCCAGCATGGATGGGTGTAAAACTCTGCCATTCATATTTGGTAGGTATTTACAACCACTTTGCACTGGTGTAAGTGACTGCCCAAGATACAGGCACGGACATGATGGATCAGGCTCTTCGTAGCTCTTCTTTCTTGTTTTCTTTAAGGGACTTCTCAGTCTGCTTTTGTATCAATTGGTGTTTGGTTATAAGATAATTAGTAAACAATGTTCAGTAGATAGGAAAACTGTACTGTTCGTCATGATTGGTACTGACAGTCCATCGTTTCCTTTGCTTCTAGTGGTGAAGCATCTGCTAAAAGGACAAGGCCAACTGTTACAGAGAGAGCACGTACTCAAAGAGTTGATAGCAGTGTTATATAGCAGGGGAAACATGAGCCTACCCACTCATATAGTGCCATACAGGATATCCGCTGAATATATAATATGCAAGACCTTTAACTGAATAGGTGTAGGAAAGGCAGTAGACTGAAGGTCCCTTCAAATGGGTGTGTGACAGCAGAAAGTGGAAGAAAATCTTTTAAGATTAAACAAAAGGAAAATGTCAAGTCATCTAAAGAGATGTGGCAGGAGCCCCCAAAACATGCAAGTGCCATCTTGTATGTATTAAAATAGCATATATGCTTAAAGGTAACTGAGGGGATAATGAAACAGCAATGAAGCTTGTGGCACAAGTGTAGTCCATATTGACACATCAGCACTCCTGTTTCACCTGCACAGGCTATGCATTCCAGCCTGAAAACAGGGCTCTCCTCTCAAGGGTGCAGGAAAATGCTTAAATTGAGTCCCAAGTTATTAACGCCTGCAATTCGCAGGAGCAAAAAAAGGAGACTAATGTTTGTAAACCTGACCCATTCGGTGGAGGAGTTGGTGTGGGAAGTGCAGGCAGGGAAAGAAGAGTGGTTAGATAAAAGTAAGTGTATTCATCCTCTGGCAGTTACAATAATGCAGTGGGTGTAGTAGTGACTAACCTCATTAACTAGGAAGGCAATGTAGACCATCTCTGGTGGAGTGCTGCCATCCAGCTAATGTACCGTATCTGTACTGGCTCAGAAACTCAAATTTGCAGCAGAAAACACAGGTCTCTTAACACCTTTTTCTGAAGCATCTGCCACTGACCTCAGACAGGATGCTGAACCAGATGGCCCGGGGGTCTGGTCCAGAATGGCAATTCCTGTGTGCCAAGTATTTAACTAACTGCTGCCAGTTAACACAAGCATGCAGGTGTGGTATGACCTAAAGGAAGGTAGAGGTGTGTGTGTGTGTGTGTGTGAGAGAGATGATTCTTGTATGTGTGTCTCCTCACGCTTTGTTTCATTCTACAATATTGATGTGCTCTGTAGGGGGAGAGATGCTCAAAGGAAATGCTGGACTTGGCACTCAGCTTGCTAGGGGTGCTTAGGTTAGTCTAGTCTGAAAGAGTGGTTGTCGCTAGGTAGACAGGCTGCCAAATGGCATCTCTGGAACGTCAATAGTTACTTCTCATGGTAGAGCAGCACCTTAGGTCTCAGAAGTGGCAGAGCACTGCCTATTAAGGTTGTCCAGCCCTGCCCACTAGACCTCATTTTCAGTTGCTTATAATTTTGGCAAACTTTAACTATTTGGGGTGAAATTCTCATGCCAGGTGTCTGCCTGAATTGTTGTTTAAAAAAAAAATTGCCAATAATAGTCAATGTCTTTCTGAGATGAAGCTAAGTGAAAAATACATTTTGCCCATCTTAAACTATTCTAGTGAAATATTCTAGATAAAATGGTCTATCTATTTTTTTGTATAGCTTTGCATGGGAATGGCTTTGGTGTCAGGGATGTGCCTTTTGCCATTCCTGTGAAAATTCACCCACATTTGGCCAAATTAGATGTCTTTGAAAAATTCAGACATGCTCAGTAGAGACATAGATTTTAGCAGCTAAATTAATTGTAGATTCCATGTGCACTGAGCATGCTTCAGCCTGGGGTTGAGTGGGACTTGCTCTGCAATTGCAGCTCTGGGCTGAAAGCAGGTAGCCTGTTTCTCTTGTGCTCTCAGTGACCATCCCCTTCCTGGGCCCAGGCAGCCTAGGATGAAGCTGCTTATTTCAACTGCAGAGGGGACAAGAGCTGGATGTGTTGGGGAGTAGATGGCGACAGAGAGCCTGGGGGGAACTGGAACTGGAGTCTGGCAGCAGTGGACAGAGGGAAACACAGGCAGCCTTAATTCTGGCTTTTCCTAACTTTTTTGAATGACTGGCTTTGCCTTCCTAATCTTCTAATGCAGGTTTTCTGTTTGTTTTTCTCATGCATGTGTAGTCGTATTTCTGTTTGAGATTTGGGCAAGAAACGACAAAGTTTTGCTAGCATCCAATTATTACTGAATGGGGTTTTGCATTGTATTGTATGTAAGCTTCAGCAGTGCTGGTGGAATACTTCTGAGAGACCAGGTGTGAAACAGCTTGCTGTCGTGTACTATTGCTTACCTCATGGTGGGTTATGCTGAGACCCAGAGGTCCACAATCAACTATCTTCCAATATTCCAATAACATTAAAAGTCTGCCCAGCACACACAAACAAGGGCATGATCTAGTATACAAAAATGCCACTCTGTTCTGCGAGCTATGCACTGGTAATGACTGCCTGATTGGATCCTATAAATGCATTAATCAGAAGTTTAGTAGACTCTTTTCAATAAAGATGAATTTACTATCAAATATTTTTCAGCTACTAGAGATACTTAGTTAGGTACCAAACAAACATGATAGTTTTTCAGATATCTTGTTGCTGGATGACAGCTTTATCAATACCACCTCTCAGACAGAAAATCCAAGTATTGTGACTTTTAGACTAATTTTCCGGTATCTAAGTTTCTTGAAACCAGAAATATTTTCCTTTTTATGATTAACCATGATAGCTGTAACAGAATCAATACCAGCTTTACCCAAATTAATTTTTAAACCCCTCTTGGGAACATCTCACTACTTTAAGATTTCCAGTTATGGATTCCAGCTTTGAGAACCTAGGGGCATCTCTCTCCATCTTAGCCTCCAAATTGAGTAATCACAACAAAAAAAGGCCTTTAAAGAAAGTTCCCCTGGTGGTATTTCCACATCAAAGGGCTTTGTACTTAACCGGTGTCAGAGAGAATGGAGAGGCACTGCTGCTTTCAGCTGACTCCCTTTCTCCATTAAGTCTTAGCTTGAAGAATGGATCCAGGGAACACTTTTATTGGTGAGGCTCCTTTGGTAATTCCTGCTGCTTTTGGAGATTGTAAGAAATGGCTGGCAGGTAAATGAACCAAGAAGCAAAAATAACCCAGACTAGGAAAAGATGGACCAAATTCAGCTCATACTGACTCCAGTGTAAATCCACAGTAATTTTGCTAGAGTCAGTGGAGTTACTATGGATTAACACTGATGCATAATGAAGAGCAGAATTTGGTCTGATGAATCAATTATGTGAAATTCTAATCCAAAGTACTGCTTCAAAAAGAATATATCAGAAATAGTTCAACTTTGTGCCAACAGCATCCGTTCTATGAATACAGTACCGCACTCAGGTCTGTAACATTAAGCGTGCACATTCACCAGTTTAGCTCCCTCTGAGCACCACATTTAAATATCTATAAAAAGTTGTTAGCACTCTAATGGAAGTATGTAAGCAATTAGGGTGGAATCCATAAAGATGTAGGCATTGCAATGCTCAGTGTTGCAAAGCCTAACTTTTAGGTGCCTAGAAAAATCACAGGCACAACACTGCAATCCATAAAGCCAGTATACTAGGCGGGGAGCTGCCTAAGCTAGCCAAAAGGAGATGCCAACAAGAAGGGTGTGTGTGCTAAACTCTGCTCATCTGTGATGGGGTATCCTTCTCCCACTTGCTCTGAAAGGGTTAAGACAGGCCAGAGGGGCCAATTAGCCTATTATACAGCAAGATGGGGGAATTAAGACTTAATTAGAAGCTCACCTGTGCAGGAAAAGGTGTGGCTTCTATAAAGGCAGCAAGCTGATAGCATGAAGGGGCTGCAGGGAGGTAGTCTTCAGTTGTTCCCTGGGAGAAGGGAGGTGTTTGGGGCTATAGAGACAAATAGCTGATGTTTGCTGCCTGGGAGAAGGGAGTAGAGAGGCTGACAAACCTCAGAGGGTGGGGAATGCCTGGGTAGGAAGCAGCTCAGGGAGCAAGCAGCAATGTTGGGAACTGAACAATCCTGGCTGCATGTTGTAGGGTCCCTGGGCTGGAATCCAGAGTAGAGGGTGGGCCTGGGTTCACCTGCCTGCCCCTGGGGAAGTGGCACTGGTGGGGCAGTGAACTGAAAGACAGGCTAGATCACTGTGGGAGTGATCGAGATTTTTAAGGACTCTACCCTGGAAGGAGGGAACACTGAGTGACCTGACTGGAGGTCTGAGTCATAAAGAGGATGCTGCAGTTGCTGCTGTGAGAGAGGGGCTGCAGACCAGAGAGAGAGAGAGACAGAATAATGGCATGTGACCACAGGAAGGGGTGTTGACCTCATGAGCTAATCCCCAGAGTGGCCAAGAGGAGGTGCCAGCCCAGTGGTGAGTGGAGCACCCTGGCACACCATCTCACAGGGAGAGGAACACATCTCTGCATGTGATCCACAAATGAGAACCTTATGCCTGGAGTCAGGTGGCTTATGCACATAAGGCACTTCTTGCAGGAACGAGTTAAGGGCATGCCTCATGCTGCACAAAATGTATGCTGTTGGAGGAGGAGGCGGTGCCTACACTAGTGCCCACCTTATAACTGTTAGTCCAGTGGACTGAACACTTGCCTGGGATGTGGGTAATGCACCTCTGTGAGAGGCAACAGCCCTCCTGTCAACATAGCACTGTCTATACTGGGGGTTAGGTCAGTATAACTGCAGATTTCTCACCCTTGTGTGATGTATCTTTGAAAAGTCCTGGAAGACGGGAGAGATTCCAGATGACTGGAAAAGGGCAAATATAGTGCCCATCTATAAAAAGGGAAATAAGGACAACCTGGGGAATTACAGACCAGTCAGCTTAACTTCTGTACAAGGTAAGATAGTGGAGCAAATAATTAAGCAATCTATTTACAAACATCTGGAAGATAATAAGGTGACAAGTAACAGTCAGCACGGATTTGTCAAGAACAAATTATGTCAAACCAACCTGATAGCTTTCTTTGACAGGGTAACAAGTCTTGTGGATAGGGGAGAAGTAGTAGACGTGTTCTATCTTGACTTTAGTAAAGCTTTTGAGACTGTCTTTCATGACCTCCTCATAAGCAAACTAGGGAAATCCAAACTAGATGAAGCTACTATAAGGTGGGTGCAAAACTGGTTGGAAAACCATTCCCAGAGAGTAGTTATCAGTGGTTCACAGTCATGCTGGAAGGGCATAACAAGTGGGTTCCTGCAGAGATCAGTTCTGTTCAATATCTTCATCAATGATTTAGATAATGGTATAGAGAGTACACTTATACAGTTTGCGGACGATACCAAACTGGGAGGGGTTACAAGTGCTTTGGAGGATAGGATTAAAATTCAAAATGATCTGGACCAACTGGAGAAATGGTCTGAAGTAAATAAGATGAAATTCAATAAGGACAAATGCAAAGTGCTCCACTTAGGAAGGAACAATCTGTTGCACACATACAAAATGAGAAATGTCTGCCTAGGAAGGAGTATTGCAGAAAGGGATCTGGAGGTCATAGTGGATCACAAGCTAAATGAGTCAACAGTGTAACCCTGTTGCAAAAAACATCATTCTGGAATGTTAGCAGTAGTGTTATAAGCAAGACATGAGAATTAATTCTTCCACTCTACTCCACGCTGATTAGGCATCAACTGGGGTATTTTGTCCAGTTCTGAGCACCACATTTCAGGAAAGATATGGACAAATTGGAGAAAGTCGAGAGAAGAGCAACAAAAATGATTAAAGGTCTAGAAAACATGATCTATGAGGGAAGATTGAAAAAACTGGGTTTGTTTAGTCTGGAAAAGAGAAGACTGAGAGGGAACATAACAGTTTTCAAGTACATAAAAGGTTGTTACAAGGAGGAGGGAGAAAACTTATTCCTCTTAACCTCTGAGGATAGGACAAGAAGCAATGGGTTTAAATTGCAGCAAGGGAGGTTTAGGTTGGACATTAGGAAAAACTTCCTAACTGTCAGGGTTGTTAAGCACTGGAATAAATTGCCTAGGGAGGTTGTGGACTCTCCATCATTGGAGATTTTTAAAAGCAGGTTAGACAAACACTTGTCAGGAATGGTCTGGACAATACTTAGTCCTGCCATGAGTGCCGGGGACTGGACTAAATAACCTATGATTCTATGTATTTATACTGATATAAGTTTATAGTGTAGACTTGGCCTAAGGCCTCGATCCTGCAAAAGCCTGGTCTACACAGGCAAGTTGTTTCGCCAAAAGGCAGCTTTTGGCGACAAAACAGCACAGGTGTAAACACTGCAAAGCTATTCTTTTGTGTCCAAACTTCTCAGTTACAGCACTGTAATAAAACCACCCGACAAGTGTCCTAAGGTATTTTTGTGCTGAGGCTTTAGAGCCGTAGTGCCAGTGTAGACACTGTGCTTGATTTTTAGCGCTGTTGTTGGCCTCTGGACGGTGTCCCACAATGCCCATCCTGACCACTCTGGTCAGCAGTTTCAAATCTGCTGCCCTGATGCCAGGTAAACAACTCTGTCCTTCCCCCTTTAAAGCCCTGGGAATTTTGAAATTCCCCTTCCTGTTTGCTCAGTGTGCAGAGCTCACATCGCATCTTCCCAGCTGAACATGGCGGCTCCACGCCGCAAACGATCTTCTGCTTGGACCACGGCGGAGCTACTGGATCTGATAAGTGTCTGGGGAGAGGAGGCCGTCCAGTCCCAGCTGTGCTCCAGCCATAGGAATTTCGATACCTATGGTGAGATTGCACGCAGCTTGCACAAAAAGGGATTTGACCGGGATACGCTGCAGTGAGGAGCATAGCTAAAGGAGCTGAAGAACGCATACCACAAGGTGAGGGAGGCAAACCGTCACTCCGGTGCTGCGCCCCAGACCTGTTATTTTTATAAGGTGTTGGACGCTATCTTAGGTGGCGGCCCCACCTCCACCAGAAAGAGCACTGTGGATACTTTGGCGGGTCTGGAGCCAATGGAAAGTGGACCTAACCCAGAGGAAGAAGTCATTGATGAAGATGTGGAGCCCACAGCAGGGTTGCCTAGTGGTGTGTCCAGTCAAAGCTGTTCTCCACTCCAGAGATTTCTAGCCAGTCTCTGCAGTTGCTCTCTGGCAAGCCAGAAGCAGGAGAGGAGACCCCGGTATGTGGGTTTGCTTTGTGAAGTTCTGAAGCAAGATAAGAAAATGGCCAAGACGGACCAGGGAAAATATGTTCAGGATGGTGCTGCAGCAGTCAGAGGCAGAAAACACTGAATGCAAGAAGTGGAGGGGAAGCAACAAGCAGAAAAGACAAGAGAAGTATTCTTACAACAGGGATGCCACAGCGAGGCTGATTAAAGTTCTGGAGTGTCAATCTCACATGCTCCAGACTCTCATAACACTGCAGACTGTGCGGATGCGTGCCTGCCCTCCCCTTCACAACATTGTGAACTCTTTCCCATGCACTCTCCAGACTCCCTCTGTGCATTCCTTTCTGCCTTCTGGCACTTTGTGCTTTCCTCTGCACTCTACCCCCATGGACAGGTTTTCAAATGAAAGCTGAACCTATATTCAGCTATGAAAATCAGCCCTCCCCCCCCCCCCCCCCTCCTCCCCCCCCCAACAACAGTGTGTTTATGTGTGTCCGTGTAGTGTGGTTTACTGGGCAATAAAAGCAAAGGTTTTTTTTGTTTTTTTTTTTAATTATAAGCACCCTTTATTTGTTTCTATGCAAGGTATAATACCTCATGGCTCCTGAAAATCAACAGGCACTTTCATTAGTTCCTTACATTGAATCCTAGGCCTTAACAATCACAACTACTTCCTAGCCTACCAAATGTAATTAACCTTTTGCAGCCCCAATCATAGTAACAAACATTACTGGTTTTCATCTTTGAAGCATTGCCTCAAGGCATCCCTGATTCTTTTTGCCCCAAGCTGCCCATAGCCCTGGGATCTGGCTGCTCAAAATCAGCAGCCAGGCATTGTGCCTCAGCAGTCCACTCCGAGTAAACTATTTACCCTTCCCTTCACAAATATTATGCAACGTAGAACACGCGGCTATAACCATGAGTATATTTCCCTCATTCAGGTGTAACCTGCAATATAGGCATCGCCAGCATGCCTTTAATCAGCTAACGGTCAACAGTTACTCTGCACCTACTCAGCCTGTTGTTGAACCTCTCCTTACTGCTATCTAGGTTTCCCATGTATGGCTTCATGAGTCATGGCATTAAGAGGTAGGCTGAGTCTCTCAGGATTACTATGGGCATTTCGACTTCCCTTATGGTGATCTTCTGTTCTGGAAAGAAAGTCCCTGCTTGCAGCTTTCTGTACAGGCAAGTGTTCCTAAAGATACATGCATCATGCACCTTTCCGGACCACCCTGTGTTAATATCAGTGAAACGTCCATGGTGATCCACAAGCGCCTACAAAACCATGGAGAAGTACCCCTCCCAATTGATGTATTTTGTCGCAAGGTGGACCGGTGCCAGAATTAGAATATGCATGCCATCTATCACCCCTCCGCAGTGAGGGAAACCCATGTCTGCAAAGCCATCCACAATTTTGCGCACGTTGCCAAGAGTCACGGTCTTTCACAGCAGGATGCAATTAATGGCCTTGCATTAATGCAGCCCCAACGGTTGACTTCCCCACTCCAAACTGGTTTGCGACCAACCAGTAGCAGTCTAGAGTCACCAGCTTTCACACTGCGATTGCCACACATTTCTCCGCTGAGAGGGTAGCTCTCATGCAGGTATCCCTGCACCGCAGGGCTGGGGCGAGCTCAGCACACAGTTATAGGAAAGTGGCTTTCCGCAGCTGAAAGTTCTACAGCCACTGCTTGTCATCCCAGACTTGCAAAATGATGTGATCCCAGCACTCTGTGCTAGTTTCCCGAGCCCAAACGTGATGTTCCACTCTCTTCAGCTCCTCCATGAATGCCAAAAGCAAGAAAAGGTTACTGCTTTCCGTGTTGGATCACGTCCGGCAACTGTGACTGCCGTTACCTTTGTAACTCCACTGCCACTTGCGATGTGCTACTGAGAGCTTGGAGAGCAGTGTGGGATCCATTCCTGCTGATAAATGTGGTGGGGAAAGCAGAAAACAAGGGACGCCGAAAAATGCCGTGAACTGAAAATGGAAGCATGTGGAATGCTGGGACAGAAAGCAGTGCATCACAGGGCATTGAGCCTGGACCCACTACGCGCCGCAATCCCCTCCACCTTCCCACAAGACCTAGCTGCAGAAGGGGGAGAGCTGCAATGTGGAATAGCTACCCAAACTGCACTGCTCTTATTGGCGATGCAAGCGCTGACACACTATGCTGCCAATGGAAGACAATGTGGCCAGACAACAGCGGTTTTCTTTAAGCACTTTATCAGTGACAAAGCTCTTGGTGAAAAAACTCTGCCAGTCTAGACATACCCTTACAGTATATAAAGTTAAGCATGTGCACACATCATTAGGGTTGGCACATTAGTCCCCAATCCAGCAAGCCACTTGTGAACTGCTTAATTTTAAACATATGAATAGTTTCATTAACTTCACCAGACACTGCTTAAAGTTAAGAATCTGAGTCTCTAATCCATCTAATTGTCTGCCTGAACAGCCACTTATGTCTGCATGGAGTCCCAATGAAGACAACAGAGCTGCACACGCATGCAAGGGTGAAAATGGAATAGAAGCATATCTTGTCCAACTAAAACTATGCAAACTTTGAATTGTGAACACGAGTGTTTAAAACAATCCTCACAGTGAACATCGGGTGAGTCATGAGGAATCCAAAGGCTGAATTACATTTGCATAAAACCCTTGTCAAATTTCACACAATTAACAAGGTCATGAAAATCATGATCTGATTGTAGATTTTTTGTAAATAGTAAAAAAGCCTCCAGTAGATTACTAATTGGTCACTGGAGCTAGCTTGCCCATTTCTAGTAATTTTTTTTTATCATCACTGTAGCCTAAGATGGCTTCCTTTCATTCAGCAGCTTTTCAGGTTTGCAAAGGTACTGTATCTCTGTGTGATGCATCACAGGAGCTGTACGGTAAAATTGAAAGCTTAAGGCACTCCTTGCAGCTACAGTGGAAAGCTTTTAACTTTAGAAATGGTGTCAAAGTAAATGTGTTTTCAGTGTCTCTGTATGTACCAGAGATGTCTTTTTAAAAAAAAACTTCACTGAACACACTGAATTCAATTCACTGTTTTATTCTACAACATTTGTCACTGGCAATTGTTCTTTTCCAGAGTGATTAAGGCAGATTTAGTTGATTGCTAGCAACTAAACCCATAAATTATCTTACAGCACAAGATTGATTGAGTTTTCATTATGGTTTCATTGATTGATTCTTGCAGTAGATGCTCATGCAAAGTAAACAGCACCATTAAATAAAGATTTGTTTAAAATGTGATCAGAGAGTAATCTGTTTGCTGTTACCCTTTCTCCAGTCAAGAGAAGCTGCAGGCAAGAACCTATTGTTACATTAATAGTACTATGGGGACAATCTAAAACCAGCTGTTGTAGAAAATATTGCTTAACGTGACTAACCATTAGAGATGTAGGGCCAATTCCATCACTGGTGTAATTCTATACATTTCATTGAAGCTCTATCCACTTACATGTCTGAATTTGGCTTCCAATATTTAATAGCTTTTTCCTACTCCATCTATTTTCCTCTGTTCTGTCATTGTTTAAAACTGGCTCTTTTCCATCTGTCCTGGACTTTTTAATTTTTATTTTCACTGTTAGTTGCTCTCTCTCTCCTCCCTGCCCTTTTGGTGCTAGATGCCTGCTTTTATTCTACTATATTGTATTGCTTAATACTAGGATATCATGCAGCCCTTGGTAAACACAGGAAGGAAAAGAGACCCAGCTTTTCTGAGTTGTAGCTGTAAACTTCTACACCTTCCTAAGAGAATTTAAGGAACAAGTATATCTGAGTATGTGACAGCAAGGGTGGGATCCACGGAAGGATTTAGGCATTACAACACTGAATGTCACAGCAAGATATCCAAGATATATCACTGAGGTCCATGAAGTGGTTAGGCTCCCTGTTTGATGAATAGGGAGAGATAAGCACCCAAGAGTGTGATCTACAAAAATTAGCATGCTAGGTGCAGAGCTTCCTATGCCAGCCACTGGGAGATGCTGACTGGGGGGTGCTGAGCCCTGCCCCCAGGAATTTTAACCTTAAAAAGTAGACACTGAGTGAGTTTAGGCACCTACAATGTATGGATGGAGTTTTGTGGATTGCAGTGGAGCTAAAACTGGGATGTTGGCACCAAGTACTTTTGTGGATCCCACCCCATGTCCTTACTTATTGCCAAATTCTGCTTGCATGCACATCACTGTAAATCTGTAATAAATCCACTCACTTTAATGGATTTAATCCAGGTTTACTCCAAGAGCAAAATTTGGCTCTAAATCAGTCCTTAGTCAAATGGCCCCCTGAAGCCAATACAAATTATGCCTGAATGGGGAATTCAATAACTGCTCAGTATGAATAAACTATACCTTCTGGACTACGTTTGCTGGGCCCGACTTCACATAAAACTGGAGGAGGATAAAATGGGGTTAAATGAGTTTTGTACTTTACAAATCCTTGGACCAGCTGGGGACCAGGCTGGTTTCTAGTATAAATCCGAATACCCTCAGGACTGTTTCAACTTATGCCAGCTGCCCACAGATCCAAGAGCCTGTTGTGGCAGCAAGGGATCAGTTGAATGCAGTAGAATCATAGCTCCCTTTCTCCCAGACATACACCTCTATACTACAGGTTAGGGAATGGTGTAGGTGTTACTACGATAGGTTAGGAGTTGCCTGTAATAACTTAGGAATGCTGCATCTTGACCAGGTTATCGTGATGATTACTTAATCCATATTTTGAGTTAATTCAATAGCAGGATTGTCAGAAAATCTACACAGGAAGGGGATTGGAGGTGATCCTGATGTATACTTCCTAGAAAAGGACAATACAAAAAAGCAGGGGTGCCACTTCAGATTTTGGGGGGGCAACTTTAACCATGATTTCAAGGGCTATTTAGGCACCTGAAAACTCTAGGATTTTTTTTTCCAGATAGTAACTTAGAAATTAGCTGATAGCGCACTGTATCTAATTCCTATATAAAAAAAGAGGATTTAATAAATATTAGACCGACTCAGCTCTATACTAACATGTTCTCACATCTTATGTCAAGTCACCTAAGGGACACTGGTTAGGTTTAAAATTTTAATGTATATTCTTTGTTACTAATTCTTGAATACAACAATTGAAACAATTGTAGAAAAATCTAGATTACTTTCTATCACTTTTTTGCAGTTCATCAAGCTTGGAATAGATCATTTAACTTTGGAAACATCCTACTAGGGCAGGGGTTCCCAAAGTTGGTTCACAGCTTGTTCAGGGTAAGCCCCTGGCAGGCTGTGAGATGCTTTGTTTACCTGAGGGTCTGCAGGTACGGCCGCTTGCAGCTCCCAGTGGCCGTGGTTTGCCGTTCATGGCCAATTGGAGCTGCGGGAAATGGTGACCCGGCCCGCGCCACTTCCTGCAGCTCCCTTTGGCCGAGAATGGCGAACCGCGGCCGCTCGGAGCTATGAGGACCTCAGGTAAACAAAGTATCTCACGGCCCGCCAGGGGCTTACCCTGAACAAGCCATGAACCAAGTTTGGGAACCCCTGTACTAGGGCAAGGCACCATGAGTTTATATTGCAGCTGCCTGGGGCTCTAGAGGTGTTACCTCACTACAAATAATAGACTTTCAAGTCACTTCCACAGTATTGCCAATCCCAAATGTTCAAAAATCATGAATCAGGCTCACAAAAAAATCATGAAATTGGCTTTAAAATAATGAGATTATGTAAAAATACCAGACTTGGGGTTCCTTTTATTTGCCGCCTGCTTTTTGAGCCTTTAGGGTGCACTGGGGTCACATTTTGAAGCTGTCTCTACAGCCATGAGGACTAGAAACTTCATTTTTCTTTAAGAATGAAGGCTGAAATCATCACATATCCACCTGACTCCAGGAGCTGGGGCTTTAAGGGAAACAATTATCATGAGACTCATGACAAAATCATTAGAGTTGGCAACACTTCTTTTATTTCTGTTTAAAGGCTAGTTAGTTTCCAGAAGGCTCTTAAACACACCACTACAGTGACTGAATTGCAGTTCTCACAGCAGAATATTTAAAACCAAACACCAAGAAAAGTCTATAGTTTAACGCTGAGAAAAAAACGGAGACTTCTGAGGTATATCAGGGCCACTGCATGCAGGAAAGGAAAAAAACCAGGCACAGGAGCCCTACAGCTCTACCTCTAGAACGAAAGTTGGAGGGTCAAATCTTCTAGTCCTTAATCAAGTAAAATTTCTATTGCCATAAGTGCTTCCACTCATAGATTAAACATCACAGTGAACATGTGATAACATGTGTGGTCAGTAACTATACACTTCATACTTAAATATCTGAGCCATCTTATCCAGAGTTACACATCCTGTATGCATTGGATCAGGGACTGGATTTACTGGCATATTCTGAACAGTGCTGAGCACACAGATGGTGCCCAGTGAATAATGCAAATTATGACAATAATTGTTGACTTTATATGGACTATGTGGATGCAGTTTCTGTTCTTTGTTCTGGAATTGGCCTGAATACAACTGAAACCCTGCAAATTTGAGGCATAAACACATCTGATACTCATACAACAGTTTCTCATTTCTTCCTTTTCTCAAACTCAGAACAAAAAATGACTGAACAAAATGGTTTTCAGTTAAAATGTAAAATTGCACAGCATCGCTGTACAAGTCAGCATGGGACAGAACCTGCCACACATTGGGAGTTAAGTGATCGCCTCTCATCTGACTCTCATTCTCCATCCTTCCTAACCTCTTTGCTGCTTTTCATGCTGTCAACCATGACATCCATCCTACGACCGTTTGCTGGAGTCTCAGAGATCTGGCCGCCTTGGTTTTGCTCCCATCTATCAGAGTCCTCTTTTTTTGCAGCATGCAGCAGAGAGAGAGGCTGGTCTGCTGGATAAGGAGCTAGCCCAGAAAGACCTGGGTTCTACTTCCCCCATGGACTTCCTGTCTGACCCCAGACCAGTGCTTTAAGGACAGAATTTCAAAGGTTTTTAGGCACCCAAAGATGCAGCTAGATATCTAGTGGGGTTTACAGAGCACCTAACCTTCTAAGTGAGTTTGAAAATATCACTAGGTGCCTAAATACCTTTGAAAATCTGGCCTTTAGTCTGTTTGTGCCTCAGTGCCCCATCTGTACAATGGAGATAACAGCACTACTCCACCTCCCAGAGGGGCTGGGAGCAGAAATTGGTTAGACATTGTGAGGCGCAGCCTCGGATACCATGGTGATGGGGCCACATAAGTACCACAGGTAGAGTGGGACCTTCTCTATACACTGCTAGCCCTTCCCTGGGTTTGACCCCTTCTTTTCACCTATGCCCCCAAATCTCCCCCTTTTCTGAACATAACCTTGGGTCAGTGCTTTGCTGTATTTTTTCTGAGTCCCCTGTGTTCTCTCTAAAACAACTCCCCCTCCTCCTCCTCCCCCCTCCAAGGAGGGATTCCACTTTTACAGGCTAAACTTCCATATCCTTAATTTAATCCCCAGCCCTTTCTTATCTTAATCACCCTGCCTCTGTTTGTAAACAAAATACTGCAGGTCTTCCTGCAGGTTTCAGAGTGGTAGCCGTGTTAGTCTGTATCAGCAAAAACAAGGAGGAGTCCTTGTGGCACTTTAGAGACTAACAAATTTATTTGGGCATAAGCTTTCGTGGGCTAACACCCACTTCATCAGATGCATAGAGTGGAACATACAGTAGGGAGGTATAAATACAGGGCATATGAAAAGATGGGAGTTGCCTTACCAAGTGGGAGGTCAGTGCTAACGAGCCAATTCAATTTAAGTTGGAAGTAGGAAATTCTCAACAGTTGATAAGGAGGAGTGGAAATGACTTTTGTAGTGTTAATGAGGCCAATGTAAACAAGGTGGCCCAACTGTTCGAAATGGAGTAGATCAGGGTAGCTCTACACACTACAATAATTTGGCCTTATGTGTACAATTTTGGAAGAAGGTGGTTACAGAGAAGACCGCCAAGTGTTCATACAGATTATGGTAAAATGCGTCAGATTGAGCTGCTTTCGGGAAGGTGATAACGGATGATTTATCATCTTGGTTATTAAGGGATGGGTGTTTAGAAAAGACAATGAAAATGTTTTAAAGTGCTGACCAACAGTGGGAAAGGGGTAGACTTCCTCACTGGGATACAGACTGATTTGGCAGCAAGAGACATCTTTTTAGGCTGCTGGACCTAAACTGCTTAGCCATGTGTCATGTTCTGGGGTGCAATCCAGACCAGCGAGGAGTTGTCTCTACCTGCCCTGTAACCATGGAGTCTTAAATGCTCTGCTATTGTGGCTTACAGCCTGGACACCAACAGCCAGCAGAAACAGATGCACTGAATGCCTGTATGTTAAGCAGCTCTAATGCAGCAAACTTGATTTCAGCCAGCTGCTTGTTACACCCCAGAAACACTCTGGTATCCAGCAGCTTGGGTTACACCTAGAAAGGTGACACAAACAAACCCCAGTCCTGAATTTTCCTAAAACTGTGTGTTCTGCAATATCTAGCCCTTAACACTGGATTAATCAGAGGAATAATACGGTTCCTTTGTTCCTCTAAAGAGACAGAATGCATAGCTTATCACTTTAACTGGAATTAACCACTTCAATTCAAACAGAGCCGAGGGCTGGTTTAGATTAAAAGTAAAACGAGTTTGTTAACAAAAGGATATACTATGAAGTAGAAGAAATAAAGTTAGAAAGGATTACAAACAAACAAAAGTTAAAATATGCTTTCTAATGCTAAAACTTTAACAAGCTATTATCTCTGTATCAGATAAGATTCTTACTACACTTTCTTCCAGCGCTATAGCTGACCACCTCTCTGGTCAGGAGTTCTATCTACCCAAACACAACATGCTCAGTTTCTGTGTCTTCTTGGGTGAAAGATAACTCGGGTTCTTTGCTCCTCTCTTTCATAGTCCTTTGAAATAGATTCTTCTGAAGGCTACCCTCCAAAATGAAGTTCATTCAAGCTGTGAGAAAGAAGACATGTAGTCTGGTAGAGAAGGAAGTTCTATGCTGGTTTCTTCCACCACTGCCATTTACTAAAATGCAAACTGATCTGTTCCTGCCCTCTCAGATGCAAATGATGGCCACGTGACATGTGATTGTTAATCAGCTCTGATGATAGCTGGAGGCATTGACTTGTCCTTTGTCTTGGAGAAACCTGTTTACCTACTCTCCGGACTTGTCTGGTAAATACATTTTAATTCCATGTTTCCTCCATAGCTGCATGGTCCCTTGGCCATTTACCATACATACACCATGGAAAAATATGAACGATGAGTACGTTATTAGTTTTCCAGTGATACCTTACATGACACTTATCAGATACAGTTTATGAAATTAATGAATTGGGATACAATCAACTGGTCAAGCCAGCTGAAACTGGCTACCAGATACCAGCAAGCCTCTTGCATTGCTGTGCTGTGAAGGTCACACCTTGCAGTAGGTAATATTTCCATACTCCATAAAGCAAGTCTTGTGCATCCTATTGGTCTTATTGGAAATCCTGGGAGGTGAGTGGGCACAAGTCCACCCACATCTAAAGGCCCCTCCCCCAGCCTTGTGGGAGGGACCACTGGACCCGGGAACCAACTGAATTCGGGGGACAACTAATGAGTAACAGGGTCAAGAGTGAAGGTGTGCATCTACTGGTGCTTGTAGTGTCCTGCTGGATGCGATTATATCCAATTATGTCTTATTTTGTTCTGTTTTTCAAAAGTTTACGAATAAAACTTGCTTGTATTTAGGATCTCCTGCACTGAGAGAGGGAGATTGTGGGGAGTGGTGGAGAATTGCTGTTAAGGTCATCTTTTGAGGGTCAAAAACTGAAGAGTGATGTCTGGGGAATGGGACCCTTTGCAGAGGTGGTAACAGCATCCAGTCAAGGGCACCAGACTTTCCAACCTGTTCATCGGCTGTTCTTGCTCAGAAAATTTAGGCAAGTGTCTGTTAGCTACTGTTCAATGTCTGTTTGATTATTATACTGAAAGAGATGGTCCCAGAAGAAAAAACATAGCTTAAGTTACATTATTAGAATTGTTCTTGAAAATTAATACAATTGTCACAGAGTTGCTGACTTAAGGGAAGTCAGGGCCAGTCTATCTGTGACAGGGTTTGTTAAGGAGGACAAGCCCACCTGTAAGTAACTAATTGCCCAGGTGGCTGGTAGGCAGCTAATGACTAACAAGCACCTGAACCTGATAAAGGCTACCAGAACTCAGCTGAAAAATAGTGCTTCCAGGGAAAGGAATTGAGTGGGCCCTCGCAGATACTTGCAGGATGTTCAGGCTATGAGGAGCTGTATGTTGCTGGGAAAAGAGCTGCAGTTGGCAGGAATCCACTGGCTCTGTTGAAAGAAATTAAGATCAAGAATACCTTGTAGGTAAAGGGTCTGGAAATGGGACCGATAGACTTGGATGGAGTCTGCTTCCCTGCTGAGAAGCCTGGGTGAAGGTCTTTCTTGGGTTTCTTTTGAACTTTCTGTTAATAAATCAGCCCCTTGGAAGGGAGGTACTGTTTGGTGAACTTACTGGTGAGCCAACTGAGAAAACTGTCGTAGTGCACCTGCTGTGCCATACCTCTCCACAAGAGAGTGCATGGGGATGACAAATACCTTTTACAACAAACGTGCATCTCTTTAGAGTGTTAGAAATAATTCATTTAGTCAAATTCTTCATTGGGGCCTGCCCCAATAATGTGCTGTGTATGGACAGGCCCCTCTGTCAGCCTGAAGCCCCATTAAAGTCTCTGGGTCTTGGCATGGGAACAAGGATAGACTTACATAGAATTAATTGTATGATGCTGGTAAAAAAGAATTTGTGGAACAATTAAAAAAAAAAAAGCTCTTAAATCTCCGGTGTCTGAATAGTTGAAATTCAAGGGAGAGTTAAAACAGTCATCAAAATTGGATGCTAATCCCACCATATCTTGTTTAACAGGAATAACACAAGCAGCCTCTTATTTTCCTTGTCTTTCAATTCTCTGTCATTGTCTGTCTGTTTCCCAGGACAGTTAACCCGGCTTTCTGTGCAGTCTCTGTAACCTGTCCATTCTCCATTGATCTGGAACCTAGCAGGTTATCTCTAGATCTTCATTAATTCTCTTTCATAGTAAGAGAAACTGCTCTCATAGCTATAGAGGTGAAGGCCTAATAACACACTAAAATATAACAAATTCCTTCATAGTCCTGATTTCTTCTATGTAAAAAGCAATCCTTGGTGTGGTTTATATGTATAAAAGTACCTTGGTGTGGTGTGTGTAGATATAAAGGTTTATATAATGCTCATAGCAGCGCGTCATTGCCATAGTACAACAGAGTCATGTAACACAATTTAACAGCATGTTAATATTTCTCGAAACCACTTTAATCTGGGTCTTAGATGAAGGATTGCACTGGGCAAATAAATCCTGGGTGCTGGGAAATTAATCTTTTACGATGCTTATACTCATTGGTGGAATCCTTTCAAAGGGGATTTAGGAACCTAAATACCATTCACTTTCATTTAAGCACATAAATATGCAGATAGGTGCCTAAATCCTGTTGATTTCAAAGATTTACCGAGGGTGGTTTTTTTTTTTTTAAATTCAGTGTCACTGTTGACACTTTTCAAATTGTCCAAAAAGAACTGGGACATATAAGCAATACAACCCTATAAGATTATGTTTTCATTCCACTGGATATACTTTCTCTTATATACAGCAATGAATAGGAAATAAAACTGCTTGTTTTAATTCCTTAGGCTTTTCTCTAGGCTTAAATTATATAAAAGAAGCTAGAATCTGATCACCAGGAATCCTGCTATCCCACTCTTGCAATAAAACAGAAATCCTTACGTGTTGACATGTCCCCTCCAACGTGTGACAAATAAATTACAGCTATGATCCTCTCTCCCCAGCAGCAGGAGGGAGGGCCTAGTATCCCCCACAAGACACCTTCCCTTTCAAGTATAATTGTACAGCACTGGTGAGTGAGACGAAACACCTTTATGTAATGCAATTATTGTTAGGAGGAAGAGGGGAGGAAAAACCTCGTCTTGAGGGCAGGGTTACCTAAAGGAAGAGTTTTGTATTCTCAGTCAGCCTCCTCTTAGAGAGAGCAATAAACCAGGTTTCTGAACAGCTGGCAGATTTGAAGCCAGTAGGAGGATGAACCAAATGAAAGTTTATCAAGCTGTATACTCATGATCTAGGACGTGCCAGCCTTCTGCCAGCATGGTTGTGAGGGGAAGAAACCCTGTTGTTGTTTCGGGGACGGAAGACATCTCCGCGCTGAGCATTTGGTTCCTGTGCTGGATGGAAGGGGAAGTGTGACACTCCCTGAAGTCTAGCTCTCTGCCTCTTCTCCTCCTTCACTCTATTATCTCCCTCCCCCTTGCTCCAGTCTAGGTGATGCAATAAAAATAAGGGAAGAGCTGGTGCTTGGGGGATGCTGCTGACTTTTGGCCTCCTGTGACACCAAATTGTATTATCAAATTAGAGAACAAGTCTGATTATTTCTACTTCACTGCCAAAAAAAGAAAAAAGTCTAGTGCATCAGGCCCTGGATTTCTTTTTTTAGTGAGGAGGAGAGTTGTCTTATTTTCTATTCATGCCATATGATTGGGGTGGGGGGGGTGGTATACTATGATGGCCAAAAATTGAAAGACTCTGGTACAACTAAAGTGCCAGATCTAGGTTTTTGCAACATTCATGTTTTGGGGTGTAGATCTTTTTTTGGGGGGGTGGGAAGAGTGAGTTCAGTAGGAACAAGTAAACTTCAACTAAAAAAAAATGCTTACATGACTTACATAAGAACTGCCATACTGGGTCAGCCCAAAGGTCCATCTAACCCAGTATGCTATCCTCCATGAATTTGTATAGTTCCTTTGTTGAACCCTGTTATAGTCTTGGCCTTCACAACATCCTCTGGCAAAGAGTTCCACAGGTTGACTGTGTGTTGTGTGAAGAAATACTTCCCTTTGTTTGTTTTAAACCTGCCTATGTCCTATTTTCAAAAGTGAATTAGGCACTTGGAAGTTTAACTCCCATAGAAAGTCAGTGGGACTTAGGCTCCTAAGTAACTTAGGGACAGTTTTTCAAAGGCATTTGGGTGCTTAAAAATGCAGATAGGCAGTTTTCAAAATCTCACTAGTCACCTAACTCCCAACTCTAGAAACTTTTGTGGTCTATCTGCATCTGTAGATGGTAAAATGCATTTGAAAGTCTGGTCCTTAGGCACTTTTGAAAATTTTATTGCTATTCTCTTTTCATGGTCAATTTGGGGGCTTAGAGGTGAAGATCAGTAGGATCCACCTTTCCCTTTTATCCCTTGGGTATCTTGCATGGTTTTAATGTGTGTGAACTTAAATAGATATGCACCCACCACCATGGATTTGTTATGTCACCTGGATCGATCGGTCTTCAGCTGTCGTTAAGACTGCGCCGATCACAACATGTCCGGCATTCTTCTTGCATTCTTGCCTTTCTTCTCCACGTTTGTCCGAAACGTTTAACAGTGTCATCTTCCCATCTTCTTGGAGGCCAACCAAGTGGTCTTTTCTGTTCTCGCGGGTACCTCTCGGTAATGATTGTGGTCCACCTATTGTCTGTGAGCCGTGCTCTGTGGCCCGCCCATCGTATCTTATTATATCTGCTTTCCATGACAATATCTTTCACACTACTGCGTTCTCTGATCATTTCATTTGGGATACGATCCAGAAGGGAAATTCCCAACATAGCTTGTTCCATTGCCCTTTCAGCTACCGACAGATGCTGTTCTTCTCTCTTCATCAGTGCCCCCGTTTCACTGCCATACAGTATGGCTGGCAGAATTGTTGAATTGAAGATATTTGTACGTGTGGTCTAGTTGATTTTTTCCTTTGAGGATGTCCTTGATGGAATTAAATGCACATCCTGCCCGAATCCTTCGCGAGAGTTCTCCATTCATGTCTTGGTGCATATTAACTTCTTGGCCCAAATATATGTACTGTTCCACTTCTTCAATTTCTTCTCCTGTTACCGTTATTCGGGCTTTTCGTAAGACATCTGATCACATGTATTTCATTTTGCAGCGGTTCATTTTCAGACCAACCTGACTGCTTTTCTTGTTGAGTCTTCATCGCATGCTCTGCAGTTGGTTGGTGCTTTTGGCAATTAGTACGATGTCGTCCATTAATCTGAGATGAGATAACCGTTCTCCATTTATATTAACACCACTCCTCCAATTGATCTTGTTCATAACCATTTCGAGGCAGGTGGTAAATAGTTTCAGTGAAATCGTCTCTCTTTGCTTTACACCTTTCTCGACTGGGATGCGGAGAGGAGTTTCAAGGAGAGTAATGTCTGTTGTACATCCAGTATTCGCTTCCTTCAACAAACTGATGTACTGCGTGTTAATTCCCTACTCTGCGAGCGCCTTTAATATTGCATTGAACTAGATGCTATCGAAGGCCTTTTCATAGTCGACGAAAGCAATGCACAGTGGGAGTTTGTATTCCCTCGCTCTTTCTAGGAGCTGGCTAAGAGTAAATATATGGTCGATCGTGCTGAAATTTCTTCGAAACCCTGCCTGCTCTCTCGGCTGTCGTTCATCCAGACTCTGCCAGAGTCAGTTCGTTATCACCTTTGTAAAGACTTTATAGATATGAGAGAGCAGGCATGTGTTATGTATCCAGCTTTATTTTTGATAATGAATCAAAGGGGGGTGGAGAAGGTAATGATTGCCTACACCATACCGGGGCCCCTGCCGTCCACAACAGTGAGAGCACTGTGAAATATTATTTTCACCCAGTCTCTGGGGGTATGTCTACATGGCAGCAAGGAGCCAGCCGCTCCCGGGAGTAGGCAAACTCGGGCTAAAAATAGCTGTGTGGACGAAACTCTCCACTGCCAATCCCATTAGCAGTCACGAGGCGTGCGGGTGTTGAAGCCATTGCGCTGTCCCTCTCTTCTCCCCACGCTCGCCCCATTTCAGGCTAAGGAGGGGGTGGTGGGCAGGGGACTACTGAATGCGGGAGTGGATCTGGAGAAGGTTTCGTGCCTCCGGGAGCAGTGTGTGCCCCCAAGGATGGGAGTGTGGGGCTGGGTCTCTCCTCCCTCTGGCAAATCAGCCCGAGAGGGTGGGGAAGGAGGGAGAGGGGCTTGCTTTGCACGCTGAAAGTGGATGAGCATCCCTCCCCCGCTCTCCTCCTCCCCTTCTCCTCCTCACTCTCTGCCTGTGGAGCTGGGACCTGGGTGCGTTAGATGCTGGACTCTCTCTCCGCCTGCTTTGTCGGGGATGTACTGAAGAGAGGAGCAGCTCCCCCGGGGACTCTCTGCTGTGCACCCCTCGCCTCCCTTTGGTGCCAGTTTTAACACGGTTGCAGACTGAAGACCCCGGCCGGCGGTAAGTAGCCTGGCCGAGGCTGCGCTGCTTCCCCTCCCGGACGGATGGAGCGCGCGGGGTGGGAGCGCTCGGATGCTCCAGGGTTTGTCCCCGAGGTGAACGGGGCTGGGGGAACCTTTTTGTTGGGGGAGGGGGGTGTAGTTTGGGCGAAGTGGAAAAAGCCTCTCCTTGAAGCATGGGTGTGGGGCTGCTCGTGTGTTGGGTGGATCTGTACGTGCCTATCCCCGCGGAGTGTGATTTTTTTTTCTGAGCGGGAAGAGGGACCCCTATAGACCCAGTCTGCCCAAGAGACAGGATGGTGGGGCTATATGTGCCTTATGGTCGTGGCACCCTGCTCTGTCTCTGTGTGACCCGGGCTATATGTGCCTGTATGATTCTGGCGCCCTGCCCTGCCCTATGTGTGACCCGGGCTATATGCGCCTA
>NW_020665140.1:5486997-5526251 GCF_002925995.2 Terrapene triunguis
AGAGAGAGAGAGAGATCTCATGCATTTAAACTGAGATTCCTATTTACAGCAATGTGAAAGCTGTTCTCTTTCTGTGGGAAGGGTGACAGATTTTGCAGTGTGTTAATGAGACACAAATCTCGCTCCTATTTTTTTATTTTCGCATTTAAATGATCACAAGTTGGTAGTGGTGGCTGCAGATGTTTCTTTAGACACCCAGTCCTCCTACTCAGCATCGCAAGAAAAAGGGAGGTACCGCCATCAATAGACTCTCATTCTGTATGTGGGTGGAGAAATAAATGATCAAGAGTTAATTTGTTAAAGGGATACGGCTAGGATTTTTTTTTTAAGGTCTTAAATGAAGTTCTTGGTCCCACACCTGTCCCTGAAACCACCTGCCAATGTTTGTGGCTTTACAATCACATTTTCCTTTTCAAAATTATTATAAATGATTCTTTCACCCCTTCTGCCACCGGAAAGCCCCACACAAATAACAGGGGAAACTGACTATACAGCGTGGGAAGAGAAACTGACTATGGCAAAATGCTGTCAGATGCACTAAGCAAGCATATAGGGAAAATAGATGTTTTTTTTCTTTAATCTCTTTCAGTTCATAGATTCTAAGTCTAGAAGGGACCCCTATGAATATAGGGATATAATATAATTATAATAAGGGTTACTTGTAATAATAGTAGGTAAACAATTTTCAGAGGGACGTGTGATTTTGTTTTGTTTTGTTTAGTTTTTATGTTGATGGTGTGTTTTTAACCACACTGGTGCCTCTGAGTGCGGAGATGTGGAATATCATCTAATCAAAGACCTAAATCCCGCAGTCCTTGGAACAAAACTCCCATTCACTTCAGTGGGAATTGTGTCTCAGTCAAGAATCAAAGGATCTAGAAAAGACCTGTTATGTCAACCAGTGCACCTCCCTGTCAGAAATGGATTATTATCTACAGTAAATTGACACCTCTTCATTTATATGGCCTTTTTTTAATGGCTAAGCTTGTCCTACTTGGTTTGTGAGAGTACTGCATAAACCTGATGTGTGTCTGCAACGCTGTTAAACTTGTTTGTGTAGTAGAATGTGAGAAAACTGAAAATATGAAGGCTGTTTGGAGAATTGCACTTATTGTTGTATCCACTTGTTGAACCACTTTTATTCTGCATGAAATATTGAATACTTCTATGCACAGATACAGATATGTATGTCTGTAGGTAGACAATATGTGTGTATGGATGATTGACAGACAGATAAAATCTTTTTATAAATAAGGTTCCAGTCAGAGTTTGAACAGTCTTTCCTTCTGAAAAATATTTTCGTATTCAAAATGTTTCTTATTTTTTTCCCCTAGTGCTCTCTGTGTAAAGAAAACCTTTAGCCATGGATGTATTCATGAAAGGGCTTTCCAAGGCTAAAGAAGGAGTTGTGGCAGCAGCAGAAAAAACCAAACAGGGTATGGCAGAAGCAGCAGGAAAGACGAAAGAGGGCGTTCTCTATGTAGGTAGGTGGGCAATAGAAAACAAATTGCTATTAACCTGTTTGCTTCTGTTTGCTGAACTGAATGATCAGTGAAAGGACAAGGATCCAGAGTTACCTTGCTATAAGTATAGAGTAACTCAATAATAAAGCTACAGCAATGGAAATGAGATCAGAATTGAGTCCTAAGTCTGGAAGTAAAACCTCTGTAAAGATGGAAATAATTCTTGCTAAATCCATTGGTGTGTCATTGCATTGTTGATAGCCACCCATTATTTTAGCATGGTGCTAAAACCCTAGTACCATACCATAGATCTGTGCCATACATGGCACTGTACTATAGGAGACACGTGCCAAAAAAATAACTGGCTCACTGTCCAAGAGCCCTAACAGTTTAAGGGCACACAGGCTGGTACAGTAATGAACAATATACAAAGACAGAGTGACAGGTGGCTTTATAACCAGAATGCTACTGAATATATAGATTTTAAGGAGTTTTATTTTTAAGAAAAAGTCAGTTAATTTGGCAATTTATCCAACCCTATCCTTCCTCACTGTATAAAGCAAAAAGGATTCAATAGTTGGAAGGGAATATAATCAGTTGTTTTTCAAGATTTTAAATAAAGATTCCTGATATTCATCATTCTGTGTACAAGCATCTCATTCCCTTACCTCCCTTGACTGAGTTTCCTTAATGGATACTTGTTACATTGTAGGCCCACAGCACCTTCCTTCCATGGATCGTGAAGGAATGACCACAGTAACCCTTTGAGATAGGAGAATTATTATACCGCACTTACAAATGGGAAAATTGAGAAAAGGAGAGATTAAGTGACTTGCCCATGTCACACAGGGAGTTTGTGCAGAGCTGGGAATAGAATTCACATTTCAAATTCCTATCCAGTGCTTTAACCACAGGCTTATCCTCGTTGCTTAGCAGGTTCCTAGCTCTAGAGAACTGTGTCTTCCAAAGGCTGTGATGAAAAATTCATAGGAAAGAGCCTGTAAAACACATGATGATTAAATGGTTGGTTAGTTAAAATAAACATATGCCTCTGTTTCCTCCTAATTTAAATTAGGTGATGGAAAAATGTGAACGAAATAATATATTCTTTTCAGTATGTCCTTTCTGTTTTTTCATGGTTTTATAGGTAAATACTGGTACAGATGCTGTGTGTTCCTAGGGAGATGTGCACAGATTTCAGAGGATGGTTGGAAACTGGAATAATTGCCTTGATATGGAAGTATTGGGTTTGCCACACACTCCTTTTGTTGTTGTTGTTTCCCCCCCTCCCCCCCGAATCCCAATACCCTTCCAGGTTAGCATTAGTTTTTAACAAATTATTTCTGCTCCAGATACATTAGACTACACATTTTAGCCCATCTTGAACATTCTTTTCCAGTTAAGCCATAGCAAATTCCATTCCCAGGTAAACACAGAAAGCAGTAATTTTGCAAACTAAATTTAAAATGAATATATGTTTCAATGTATGTAGGCATTTTTGCACAATTATCAGAATATCTTTCAGTATTTCATTGTCTATTATTAGTTTTCAGTGGTGTATGATTTATTTCCTTGTAGATCATGATAGCGCTTCCATGATTTCTTTTTATTAGGTATGCTCATAAAGTGTATGCTGAGTTAATCTTCATGCCTTTTCCATTTGCTGTGATACTAGGAATGCTGAAACCCAATCCTGCTTCCAGTGAAATCAATGGCAAAATTCCCATGGTCTTCAATATGCTTAGATTGTGAATTGTTGGGGTTAGGGTCTGTATACTAATAATTAATAATAGTGCAGGAGTGATCCCACACTGAACTGATTTCTTTCATAAAGGAAACAAACATATATGTAGTTTCACTGTAACAGGTAAGGAGCTACTGGCAAAAGATCCACTCTCCTTCAGCCCAGGAATGATGATAGCTAGTGTGTATTGCCTCTGGAAGTTCATCTTCCCTGGCTGGAATTGTAGTTAAAAATGTCAACTGATCTAGGTTGGCCTGATTCTCCTTCATGCCCTGATGTGAAAAGGGAAGCCATGTATTCCACTTTTTACCTACCCAGCACAGGGCAGTGGTAACTTCTCTTTTCTCCTGCTCAGCCAGATCAGAGGAAGAGGAGGAGAATGGCTAAATTCCTAAAGGATTAGTACAGTGGAACTCATGTATAATGAAGTGAAATGCATTGAAGCAGTTGAGGATTTTCATTCCACATGGCTGTATGTGGAGTTGCAGCTATAACTGGGTGCATTACAAGTGGGTTCTGTCATGCTACTGGTTGATACCTTCCCGAAAAGACCCTATTGAGACCAAAATTGAGAGGTTCTCGATAGTAATTTTTAAATTTCAGTAGTCAGCTAGTCAAGGACTCTTTGCCATCAGTTCTTGGGGAGGGATTAATGAGAAGCTAAAGTTTTTCTGTCCAAATTACCGCTACCTATTATTCAGAGCATAGTAAAAAAATATCTAGTGCAAAAAAAGATGGTAAGAGAATCCCATGGGAAAATATCCATTGTCTAGGAAGCAATGGAATCATTGTAATGGCTTAATCTTCTAGGGCACAAAGGAAAATTTCTATCTGCGGGTCAGAGGGCTACGAAAGACTTGAGAAAGTTTGGATTTTATTTTACTTATCTTCATCCTGGATGCCGTTCTCCTCTCCCATTGTTTCTTTCCTCCTTTCTTAGCACCTGACCCAATGTCCGTTGCAGTCATTGGAAAGCCCTCCCAGATGGGCTTTGAATTAGGCCCTGAGTTAGCTTTTTTCTTACCCTCTGTGTTCAGAGTCTTAGCTTGTGTGCGTCAGCATAGGTCCAGTGAAATCAATGGAGCTACATTGATTCACATCAGTTGAGCATCAGATCCTTCATAGTTAAGGTATAACATACAAAGGAACCATGCTGATTAGTGGTTACTAAGAGAAGGGGATTGGGATTCAGCAACCAAACCTGGGTTCTGGTTTCTGCTCTGCCACTAACTTGCTGCGTGGCCTATCCAAGTCACTCAGGCCAGATTGTTTAAACTTGAGTCCCATTGTCTTCATTAGAAGTTACGGGTGCTTTGCACGTCTGAGTTTAGGAAGCTAAATATGGATTACTTAACCATGTTTATCTTTATGCAAATTTCATTTAAGTGAGTAAGGGCTAGACTCTGATTTCAGTGAGACTGTGTGAGCAGTGTGGTACTACTCAATGCAAGTAAGAGTATTTTAATCTGACTCCGAGTATAGCTTTGATGCTCTGAATCTGGGAGTGCAGTCTGCTAATCTTGGCCTCAAGCTCTCACTGTCGCCAGGGAAAGGGATGGGGCTTGTCCGGAGATGGCGTGTGGCAGAGTGACGCTTTGTTGCTCTGGTTTCTCTGCTTGTGAGTGATCTTGGTGTAGGACAAAGTGCACCCCCCTCTGCAGCTTTAACTTACATTTGGCCTGGCTAGCTCAGTATCGGGTAGCTGGGAATGGATCCTCTCCCGGTCAGCTCCCACTCTCCACTGTACCCAAGCTCTGGTGTTCATATTTGTGTAGATTTGATCTGACCCTCAGCAGGTGCACGGCTACAAAACTGTACCTTCCCCATATTGTTTAGATCATAGAAATGCCTCTGCTGCAGCCTTCTCTCAAGACATATGTTGTTTGTCTTTGGCAGTAGAAAAGCTAGTGAGATAGCAAAGATATTCCAATTCTGTCTGTTGGAATAATGAGCAGCCTAATCCCTGCTAAAGTCCTTGTGGAAACAGTTCCCTATAGGAACATTCAGAAGCAGAAGCAATAATATCTCTTCTCTCCCGGGGGGTCATGCTTCCCTGTCCCCAATCAGCTGTTGCTTAAAGTGGTGCATACACCACTGCAGCAAGGGCCTTAGCCAGCCCTATATCTGAATGAGGCCCCAATTCAGTGACGTGCTGAGAATACTCGGCACCTGTAAAGAAGTGTTCAGAAATTAACGCCTTGCCGGATTGGGCCTCATAGCCAACACAGAAAATAGCTACTTAAGTTTAATAGTGCTGACAAATACTATTGAAATGGGAAGGAAGGGTGGTAGCTATTATTTCTCGACTTTTCATCCAGTGGTCCATATTCTGGCTAGTGCCTGAAAACAGGAGTAATGTCCACCCCCCGTCCTCCTATGTGGTCACATGAACAGTGTATACAGGAAAAGTAGTGTGCATGTGTGCCACTATTCTGCCTGAATTGTGTAATCTGTGCAGAGAGGCCATTGCTGAATCAGAGTGTACATGCAGACCATGTTTCTTGACTGCTATTTCATGCCCTTTATCACCCTTTCACAGCTCCTGTCAGACAGGGCATAAGGAGTGGCCAGAATAAAGACAGCCACTTTCCGTCATATGCGCCCACTACTGGCTGCAACTTTACTTAGGTGAGCCCCTGGGCCTCTCCAGCCAGAATTTGTCCCACAGAATTCAGCCGTTGTCCTTACAGGACCGTATTCTGACACTGAGCAATGCCTAAGTAAAAGGGAAGCTGTACTACAACACAGCACAAGTCAGGTATGAACATGAAGTGTGAAGCCAGGAAAACTGCATAGATAGCTGGCTACTATCTACTGCCAAGTATGAATTTGCTTATCAGAATCTGTACTTTGGATGGATCCACTGGCCAAACTCTCATGTGGGCAATGGGCCCACTCCCCACTCTCCATAGACCTGATTCTTTATCTCAGTTGTAGTAGTGTAAATCAGGACTAACTTCACTGAAGTTAGTGGAATTATACCTGTGTAACACTAGTGTAAGTGAGGTAAGAATCAAGATATATGGTATATTCCTTTCTGGAGATATCTGTGGTGGAGAATTCCTCTGTGAGGATTTTTTGCTGCTTTACCCCATCTCTCCTCACCCCAGTTGAACAGTTAAACATCATTACCAGGCTCTTATGTACTTATGTACAGTATGTCACTTGAAGGATTTAGCCCATAGTAGCTAGGGAGTCAATCCAGCAAGGGGGTGAGCGCTCTGGCTCCAATCCAGCAAAGCACTTAAGCATGTGCTCAATTGTAAGCACATGAATTGTCCTATTGAAGCCAATGAAGTGCTTTGTAGGCCCTTTCTACAAATCAATGGAATTGCTCGTATGTTTAAAGTGAAATGTGCTTTGCTGGATTGAGGCCGGGGCACCTATGACATGCAGGATCAAGCCCTGATGACCTAAGATGAATCCTTACACATTGAAAGGACTTCTTCCACTTGTTTTTAATCAGATAGCTCAGAAACCTTGCAATGATACCATCTGGAATGGAGAAAAATAATCTTGTGTTTTTCCTTGCACAAATTGAAGAATGAATATAAAGAGGAAAGGACACCATTTCTTCACCCTTTGTTCTGATCATTAGCTATTTACTTAATTTTCAGACAGAGAGACAATCTTCTCCAAAGTACCCCGGGCAAGTCTGGCATCTTCATTTTCCGGGCTAGAGAATGAAGTCATTTCACATGACACAAAGAAACCATTCATTCTCTCTCTCTCTCTCTCTCTCTCACGTGATTCTTATTCTGCTCTTACTCTTTAGTAACAAGACATTTTCAATGATGTAAAAGTTCATAAATCTGATAGTACAGATAATAAACCCCAGGGTTTAGGTTTAACAAACTGGCACCAGTAAAGTATGAAACATAATGCTGATGGAAACTGTGTGCTGTTCTACAATATTTACATTTATATTAGTGTGGTTCCCTAATGTGACAACTCTAAAGAATTATTGACCGTCTCTTTCTTCTGACACTAAACAAGAAACTTTATTAGAATAAGGAAAACAATGTTAAACCTAATGCTACTTTCTCGCTGCTTCACTGTAGAGCTTCTGCCTAGAATTTTCCCCAGATCCTCTTGTTTGGCTTCCTACTACAGATTTAAAGAAACAGTGCACATGCACACTGTTGAAAAGCCCTGTACATAAAATAATGTGCGTATACTGTGTGTGTGATACATAAAAATTATCCAGATTAATAAAATAACATAGCTAGAAGTCTCTAAATACTAACTCCTTGGAAAAATGTTTTCTTATATAATAGTGTGCATAATAAAGAAACTAAATGCTTTTTAAAATTTAGATCTCAGTACTGTCCCTCGAAGACCTAGTCCAATGGCATTATAAAGCTATTACTTTGGCTTCCATTGTATGTATCACATACCCGTTCTCTGCACTGTAAATTGCTAAGCATGGTAGGCCAGAGATGGGCTCATCCCCTTCACATATAGCTAAGTTATAGAATCAGAGACTAGAAGTCTGGAATGGAAAAAGACATTGAGGGTGGGATTTTCAAAAGCACTCCCTGTTTGGTTTATTTCTGCTCCCACTGACGTGAAAGGCAGTTTTACCATTGACTCCAACGGAAACAGAGCCCCTTTCCTTTCCAATGCAGGATTTTTCCCTAAAGAGCCAGGATACATTTGCATATGCATCCCAAAATTGGTTTGGTGTTTGTGGTTGTCACATCACACTATACACTCATGTCCTGTATTATATCTATTACTGCTCACTGTTATCTCTAGATGTCTCTCAGCATAAATGCTTTCCAGATTCCACTCTCATTAAACCATTTGTTTCAGATTACTTCCTACAGAAATATTAGCTTGCATTTTTCCAAAATGAATTTCATGACCATGTTTCTATTACCACTAGGCCCTTTTATATCATTTTCCAGCCCTCACTCTTTGCAGTTCCCCCTGATTAAGACCAGAGTAAAGACTGCAGGATTGGATTGTAAATCACATATGCTAACCTGGGTCCTGAGGCTACACAGCCTTACACACATGAGTAATTTTATGCATGTGCAACATTAGTGAAACTGCTCACATGAGTGAGGTTATTCATGTGCAAAAGTCTTTGCAGGATTGGGTGCTTACTTAACGAGCTGCTTACTAGAACACCTAACATGGATGCTTCCCCCACTCCACAACTCAAAACATGGCCACTTACCTTCACCCTTCATTGATGGTTTTCCAGGCGATCTTCAGTCCTTATGCCATTGCTTATATCAAACCCGATTTGAATTAATTTTAAGCATTTTACGAGACACTACGACGATTTATTAAAATCTAGCTGTGCTATATTTACTGCTTTCCCATCACCCACTCACTTGTACCAGTATTTGCTAACTGGCATTTCCAATGCTCATAACAAAATGATTTTTGCTTTGTTTAGGTTCCAGGACTAGGGATGGAGTTGTTCATGGTGTCACAACAGGTAAGCACACAAGTACATTATTTCAACTGTCTTTTTATCTAAATCGGATGGCTGATTTGTCATAATCTGTTACATGGGTTCTTCATCTTTGCACAGCCTCCATTATAGAGATTGACAGCCTAGTTTGGGCAAGTCTTTTTCTCCTTGAGCGTGGGCAAGGAAGGGCACCAGGTGTCGAATGTGGGAGAGGGTGAAAGGAAATGTATTTGGGGGATATGGGGTGGAATGGGATGCTTGTGTATCTGTCAGGAGGACTGAGACTCATGCTGCCGGATGATTTGGGGCATGAGGGTGTTGTAAAGTGGGTGACGGTTGGCCTGTGGGCTGGGATGAGAGTGCTGATGCTACCTGGGGATTAGGAACTGGGACCAACACGACCGATGGCGGGAGCAGAGGATGCAGAAGCTGGTGGTCAGGAGGTCACTCATATTAGGGATTGTGCAGAGTGGGAAGGAAAGGCTGTAGGAAAGTAGGGAGCATTTGAAGCATACAGTAGAGATCAGTGTCAGCAGTCAATGAGTGGTGGAGTGTTTAGGCAATGCTGGAGCTGCTGTGATGTATGCTTTCACCTTGTGCAGATCTACCAAGGCCCCAGAGGAGAATACATCTGGGGTCTGTATCACAGGTGGCACCTCTGCTTTTTGATCCTAGCCATGAACTCTTATTCTCGTACTGTTCTCAAACCTGAATGAGTCACAGGGTTTGAAACTCTTCCATGGCACTAGAGGATATGGAACTGGAGGATGGTTCTCTTTGCACCATTTCAATATATGAAGGGACACAGTAGAACTGAACTCATCGGGCCTGATCCAAAGCCTATGAAAATCAATGGAAAGAGTCCCACAGACTTCATGGGGCTTTGGATTGGGTCCATAATGAAGAGTGGAAGTGATATATGTCTGTAGAGCTATACCTGTCTGAATTTGTTTACAGCAGGTGATCTTGTGTTTGTCTAATCCATTTAATCTATCTGAAACTGGAGCTCTAGCTAGTAGCTGTAGGTAAAGGTGTCTAAGCGTTTACATTCTATTGCTCTGTTTTCAACTGCTCAGAACTTTACAAAACTGTTACTTTTTGGCCTGAAATTTACCAAAATTGGCCTCTTCTTGGGGATGATTTTTTTTTTCCCATAGAAATTTTGAGCAAAAACAGTTCAGCCATTTTTGAGAATAAGGAGAGGGGAAAATAACCTTTCTCACATTATTAAAATGATTGTGATTTTATTTTTAAGAAAAATCAGGCCTGGCACTGAAGTAGGCAGGAATAGGAAGCTAAAAGCTGGCAGGAAAATTGCCCTTTTTGGAGAAGTGCCTTTAAAAATCGTCATGAAATTTGGTTTGAATTTGTCACAGTTATGAAGATTTGAAAATTGTACTTTGCACATGTACAGTCTATTTCAACAACATTAGCACTTTACAATTTGAAAAATAGGCTTCATGGGGCATGCACATGGCCTTATTAGCTGTACAGTTTAAAAGTCAGTGAATCTGTGCATTGAATTGATTTGAACAATAACAGGTGTGGTAAGGCAAAAATCAGTAAGCAATATGGTGCAATAATCAGTCAGATGCAAAGTCAGTGAAACTCTCTGATATCCACACAGAGCACTTAGGACTTAAGCTTGTAAGCTGTTTGAAAAATCTACATAGTACACTGAATTCCATGCAATTTATCTTCTTTGGAATGATTGACATGGGGCATATTTGCACTGCAGCTGGGTGCATGCCTCCCAATCCTGGCAGATAGACACACACTAGGTCTAAAAATAGCAGTGAGGATGATGTGGCATGGGTGGTGTCATGAGCTAGTCACCTGACTATGGACCCAGGGGTACAGCGGGCTGCTACTTGGATGGCTAGCCTGTGCCACGAAAACAACACTACTATTTTTAGCATGCTATCTCAAGCAGATCTAGGGCATGTCTGTCTATGCATGCTTATAGGCATGCTTCTAGCTGCAGCATAAACATTCACTTAAAGGCCTGAGAAAATACCTGAGCAAGAATTTCAGAGGTTCTGAAGACCACTGTGAAAGTTAATAGCTCAGGGTACGTCTACACTACCCACCGGATCGGCGGATAGTGATTGATCTATCGGGAATTGATTTATTGGGTCTAGTGTAGACGCGGATAAATCAATCCCTGATAGCTCTGCCGTCGACTCCGGAACTCCACCATGGCGAGGGTACGTCCAAACTACCCGCCCGATCGGCGGGTAGCAATCTATCTATCAGGGATCGATTTATCACGTGTAGTGTAGACACGATAAATCGATCCCTGATTGCTCTCCCGTCGACTGCTGAACTCCAGCTCGGCGAGAGGCGGAAGCAAAGTCAACGGGGGAGCAGCGGCCGTCGATCCCGCGCCGCGAGGACACAAAGTAAGTAATTCTAAGGGTACGTCTACACTATCCGCCAGATCGGCGGGTAGTGATCAATCTATCGGGGATCGATTTATTGTGTCTAGTGTAGACTCGATAAAATCGATCCCCGATCGCTCTGCCGTTGACTCCGGAACTCCACGGTGGCAAGAAGTGGAAGTGGAGTCGACGGGGGAGTGGCAGCGGTCGACTCGCTGCCGTCCTCACGGCCAGGTAAATCGACCTAAGTTACGCCGACTGCAGCTACGCTATTCTCGTAGCTGAAGTTGCGTATCTTAGATCGATCCTCCCTCCCCCCCATTCCCCCCGCAGTGTAGACCAGGCCTCAGATAAGGAATTAAAAAAGAAAGAAGTTTGGGATAAGTCAAAGACTTTTTCTATTGCCTACTGCCCCACAGAGAAGCCTAGAGGAGATAAATAGCAGTTGATTGATGCTCAATTATACAAAGTCTACATTTTCGAAGAAAAACGTATTGGGAGGCTTATTTAGCTCTGTTTAACATCATATGCCAAATGAATGGTTGAGGAATAAACAAGGAGGGTGTTTTGGCAGCTAAACGAAAACTACAGCTAAGCAACCAGCTCTGACAGCGCTGCAAAATTTAGCCTTTGGACACATACTGAGGCATTCTGAGTTGGTACAAGTCCTTGATATAAGGTTTGCAGCCTGACATCAATCTAAGCTGTCCAGAGCTCAGTTAAGGGTTAACCAGAGGAAGAAAAGGAAACTCCACTTGAACTAGCAGAGGATCTGTGGTGACTTGTGTGTCTGATGTGTGGCGTATCCAGACAACCAGCATGGGCATCCAGATAAATAAGTGGTGGTGATGATGACAACTGGACTTGAACTTGAAAAGTCCAAAGACATTTTGTGAACCTATGGAATTTGTGGCAACATTAGAATCTTTTTGTGCAGCAGCCTAGTAGGGATTAAAGCCGCCTATCATGAAGAAAGTAGAAATGATTCATTATGAATCCTGTGAGTACCAGTCTATCTCTGATATTCATGAGAAAGGGGATTCCAGCTGGATGCGTTACACGTTTGAGAGGTTTGGGGGGGGGAAATGTTAAATTTTGTTTGTAAGACAAAGAACATGGACAATGATGCAAAACATAAGGGCATCAGTTCCGCTAAATGCTTCTTCAGTGAAAAAAATTGACCATAAAAGGATCATTATGAATTTTAGGCAAACCAGACTAGAACATCATAACTGACTAATGATAGGCCTCATTCAGCTCAGGAAATGGCTGACACCAAGCTGAATGGACAAGGCTTAGGGTTACTGATAGTAATTCCATAATATTTTTGTTTAATTCTGTGCAGCTAAGCTCCAGTAATGGAGTTGGGTTGTTGAATGTAAATTAAAAATATGAAATGAGTAGTAACTTCGTACAATTACAGTGAATAGAGCAAACTTACTACAAAAGCTGGAGAACACAGGTTCTAAAGTGAAGCAGTATAGTTTCATATGGAGTAAGTGACTAGAGAACTTGCTCCCTCCAGTACAAACTGGGGAAATTGGGTTTAAGAAATGAACCTTTGGTATCTGAACAATTGGTCTGGAAAGCAAAGACAGTGGGTGAATTCAGATGTGGATTTCATTATAGCTAATGATTGTATAATATATGCTAATAAAGTGTCTTGTAGACCAGTCCATGGAAATTAATCCTGATAAATCATGCTATTTTCATCTAAATGCATGATTGAAATATTAAATGTAATGAGTTGTGTCACCTTGAATTGTATTGTAATGTTTCATGTAACCCTGTGTTGGAACTACAGGGGAAGAGATTGACTATTACTTAGCCAATAATTCAGGCAGGCTGCCTTAAGTGGCTTCAGAGTGTACTCTCAACATTAGCTTCACCATGGAGTAATTCTGACTCTCAGGTTCCAGCCAAATAGCTGATACAGCGAATATCTTGATTAGCATCAGAAGGCTTGAGGCATTTCATATATATTATCAGCAGCGACTGCTGGGCATAAGATGGTTTGATTTTTATCAGTAATAGGGATGTATTATTGAGAAATGGCCTGGAGAGGACTGACGTTATAATCAGTCACTGCTGGTTGGCACTTTTTAGTCAGATTGCCTGCCTTGGAGATCAACTTGAGGGGACTTTGCTCAGCGATGGACTGGCAGCAGCCATGTGATTGTCCATGGTTAATTTGGCTGCACCAGATCTGCAATAACCCCAATGGGGCTTTTAGACATGTAGAATAAAGCTGTACAATGTGGCCATGGATATTTGGCACTATGGACCCTCGCTGTCTAAGTGTGCTGTTGCTGTATTACTGTGAGGGCTTATAGCTTAACAAGACTGCTACATAGAGTCTAAATTACTACATAGAGTTTTACATAGGATATGGTTTGATCAAGCTGATTAGATTAATTTGATATTAATCCACTTCATTCTAATTTGATTTGTTTATGTTTATAAACAAATCAAATAAACTTTTGTTTTGTTATTTAGTATAGATAGTAAAATGATATCAAACGGAAGCTTGTGTGGTTTGGATGGTTCTTCCTTAGAGTTAGGGTCCCTGAGAAGTTCCAGGGTAATAAAAGAGAGAACTCTTTGATGCACCTAGTGGTGGTGCATAGAACTGCCTTGTAGTCCTTATAACTGGTGCCTGAGCAAGAATCTTGGTTTTTGAGGGAAAATTGACTTCTGTATTACCCATTTCTTTCAATAAGCAACATGGGCTCCAGAAATTGTGAGGGCTTGGGATAGATAATATGAGCCCATCAACTTAAAGGATGACCAGTTCCCTGTAATCATATCAATACTCCTTACAAGCAGATAAGAGGAAACGCTCGCTCAGTCTTTCTCTGCTTTTAGCAGAGGAGGGGGTGTGCACTTTGACATCTTCTCCACAACTGCAGTTTGCTGCACTTATATGAAGAGATCTGAGAGATCATTGTCTCAGCACCTCTAGCACTGGTCTAATGCCAAAGGATGGGCCTCTGTGACTCAGTGGGAGACACCTAACCTGCTTAGGTGCTTTTGAAAATCCCACTTGATACATACCAGCATCTTCAGGCACATTTGTAAATCCGCACTAAGTGACTTTTAAAATTGGGCTTAAGGCTCACATACATGCTTTTGAAATTTTTACACCTGAATATTAGCTAAAAGCTATTCTTGGCAAACCCAGTATAATACTAACATTGTATTTCTGGGAGTGAACAAGCTTTGGGTGGCATGTTTTACTCATGTTCTGCAGAAATCAGCTCTGCTTATTGTTTTGAGATGTAAGCACTTCAAATGAATATTTGTCTCTGGAGAAAGCAGCTTTCCCCAGGAAAGCTATTCAGCAGCCTCTTATGATTGTCGAGTTCTGTATCCCAGCCCAGACTAATGAGTTGGCAATGGTGTCTGAGGTAGTAAGAGAGAAACTGGCAGATGGGGTATTCTCAGGCCTTCAATTGTGTGCACGGAGGCAGGCGCACATCAGGTTCAATGCTAAGCGTTATCATTTTCTTTTGCAATGTGTTTTATTCTTCTCCCTCTAAGCCAGCAGGATGCAATTATGCTGTGCATTTCTGTTGGTTTGTCTTCCTGTTTCTTTACATACACTAGGTGCTATTAAATATGGACCTAATGCAACGATTTCTCCTGTAGATTGTAACAACAAGCTGTTTATATTGTTCCACAGTAAACAGTAAATCTCTTTAATGGCACCTATTGTGTGTCTTCTGTCAGGTTAACCTTGATACTCTATAGTGAACTCTATAGCTACTCTTCTGTTTCCCATCTTTATTATGTGTGTGTATATATATCTCCTCAATATATGTTCCATTCTATGCATCTGAAGAAGTGGGATGTAGCCCACGAAAGCTTACGCTCAAATAAATGTGTTAGTCTCTAAGGTGCCACAAGTACTCCTGTTCTTTTTGCAGATACAGACTAACACGGCTGCTACTCTGAAACCCATCTTTATTATATATTTTATGATTATATTACTAAACCCAGTGACAGCAGTCAGATTCCTTGTCCCTTTTCCTTGTTTGCATGCATGTACTAAACCTTTCCTGAAGAGAAATGCATCCCTTTTCAGGAAAAGAAAACATACGCCCAGAGAGAAGGCTTTCTCAATACACTGTAACATTAGTAACTATAGTCAGTAGGTGATCACCCTTGCTATATATCAATTGTTATCACCTTAATGTAACCTAAGAAATGTGGTTTTAATAATGGCATTGTGTACGAGCCATTGTATATCACAACTGCATTAGTACATCTGTGGGGCCCCAAACTTCAGTGTATTTTTCCTTGTTTTGTCAGTGACACAGAATTAACTGGGCAGATCTTTAAATAGTGTAAATTTGCATGATTTGATTGAAGTCTATGCAGCTATGCTAATAGTTCTATTGAAAACAATGGAGCTATGTTAGTCAACAACAGCTGAGAATTTCGCCTCTTGTCTTCATCAGTGCTCCTGTTTTTGACTAGAAGTGGTCGAAGTTTTTAAAAATGTTTTTTTCAAAAAGTGCTTGTTTTTATAAAAATGCTAATGAAAAACATTAGACTTTTGGATAAAAATCAACACGACTGAAAAATCAAATCTGTTTATTGAGGTTTTGTTTAGTTGGTTTTGGATTGTGGTCCTCACCCACTTTTTTACCTTTCCTGCCCTCTCCCCCACCCCCATTTTGCCACTGGAAGGAGGAAAAAGGGGGGGGAGGGAGACAAATAACAAAAGCCTTTAAAATTTGTTCAGTTTTTAATTTCTTTATGCAAAAATGGAAAACTTCAAAATTTTTGTGATTCTTTTTAAATGAAACATTTTCAGACACGTTTTCCAAACATACTCACCATTTTTAACCAGCTCTGCTTTTGACAATTCTTTAACCCGTTCTAAATAATCTGGAGAGCAAACAGCTAATTAGTTCAGGGCAGAGAAAGTTCACTCAGAACTGTAGAAAGTTCTCTGGGCATGCACAGGTCCCTGCTTTGGCTGGAGTCTCTGGCTGGCTCCTCTCTGCCTTTTTTCCCCCAAGGCTACATGTACAACATTGTGGTCCTGATTCATGGCTGGGGCTCCTAGCTACTACTGCAATACAAATAATAACCATCAGAAAATAGTAACAGTCTGAAGTTCAGCTTCCCCCTTCTATTTTACTTCCACTGTCAGTGGGTATGACAAAGAGTTAAGAACATAAGAATGGCCATACTGGGTCAGACCATAGGTCCATACAGCCCAGTATCCTGTCTATCGACAGTGACCAATGCCAGGTGTCCCAGAGGGAGTGAACCTAACAGGTAATGATCAAGTGATCTCTCTCCTGCCATCCATCTCCACCCTCTGACAAACAGAGGCTAGGGACACCATTCCTTACCCATCTTGGCTAATAGCCATTAATGGACCTAACCTCCATGAATTTATCCAGTTCTCTTTTAAACCCTGTTATAGTCCTAGCCTTCACAACCTCCTCAGGCAAGGAGTTCTACAAATTGATTGTGCGCTGTGTGAAGAAGAACTTCCTTTTATTTGTTTAAAACCTGCTGCCCATTAATTTCATTTGGTGGCCCCTAGTTCTTATATTATGGGAACAAGTAAATAACTTTTCCTTATTCCCTTTCTCTACACAACTCATGATTTTACATACCTCTATCATATCCCCCTTTAGTCTCCTCTTTTCCAAGCTGAAAAGTCCTAGCCTCTTTAATCTCTCCTCATATGGGACCCGTTCCAACCCCCTAATCATTTTAGTTGCCCTTCTCTGAACCTTTTCTAATGCCAGTATATCTTTTCTGAGATAAGGAGACCACATCTGTATGCAGTATTTAAGATGTGGGCGTACCATGGATTTATATAAGGGCAATAAGATATTGCCTGTTTTATTCTCTATCCCTTTTTTAATGATTCCTAACATCCTGTTTGCTTTTTTGATTGCCGCTGCACACTGCGTGGACGTCTTCAGAGAACTATCCACGATGACTCCAAGATTGCTTTCCTGATTAGTTGTAGCTAAATTAGCCCCCATCATATTGTATGTATAGTTGGGGTTATTTTTTCCAATGTGCATTACTTTAAATTTATCCACATTAAATTTCATTTGCCATTTTGTTGCCCAATCACTTAGTTTTGTGCGATCTTTTTTTGCATATACTTCCTGCAAGCTGTCCTTTATTACCTAACTTGTTAATAAAATTTTCTAATGGAGACACTTGTTTGTTTGTTTTCCCCCCAGCTATTGTCTGTTGATGTTGTATAATCGCTTATAGTAATCTGTAGAATGAGCCATTTGATACAGGAAGCTGAAATTCTTTCCATAAGAAATTGAAGGAATCTAATTGCTGGAAAGAAATGAACATTTCCAAAAGAAGAGCAGTGAGTTTGTGCACCACTTGGGTACAGCTAGATCTGATTTCTGTTATTTTACTGGTAAAATTGTGGGTGTGGATACATCTTGTGGGCCAGATTTTCAGAAGAGCTTAGAGACCATTTGGACACCGAAATAAATGGTCAGATAGACTTTCCAAGAGAAGCCGCCACATTAGATGCTGATCACTTTTGAAAGTCTGACCCTTGTTTAGGTGACTAAGTGGGAGATGAGCTCTTTTGAAAATCTGGACCTGTATCTTTAAAGCATGGAGTCATATGGTCCTAATCCTGCTTTCTAGATTGACTTCACTACAGTGAAAGCTGCTGGTGTGGGAGAACCTTTGGGAGTGAATGACCAGAAAGATCACTGTAAGACTCCACAAGGCAGAATGGAGAACTATTGATGTGTATGTAGGGTAATTGTATTGCCGTCTCCCTAGAGCCATGGATCTGGCCACTAGTTCAGTTTGCTCTGATAGCTTTGGTTTGGTTTGTATTTATTTTTTGTGTGACATGGGCTTAAAACCCCACATTGGAGTAAAGATACATATAAACCTTTGAGAACGAGGCCTTCAGAATGTTACTCACAGGCTGAGAAACAATGACTCCTGTTTATTAAGAAGATATTTTTTTTTAAATCCTGAGAAATTAATAACTGGAATTTGACTAGTTTACTGAATTGTTTGTGATTAGCAGTAACATACAGTCAGTGTGTTCTGTGAACTAATCAAAATGTGGTTTTTGCATTGCATTGAACGTAAATGTTATGAAATGTAGATGGGCATAATAAAGGGCCTTCTGCTAATAACCTCTGTCCCACACAGTACAACCTGATAACTAAATGAATGAATGAATGTGGTCAGTAAAGCCTTACCAAGCAACAACAGTTGTGCCACAAATAGATCCTTAATTCTAGTTGTGCTACCACTATTTGTATGATCAAATGATGATGTTTCATTGCTTATGATTCACTTGGGATGTACAGAAATTGTAATGGTCTCACTGTCTATCCATTGATGCTGCACTGTCGGCTTCTGTATTAATAAGCCACTTTATCCTCTCATTCCCTGACTAACCTTCATCTCCCAGTACTGTAATGTATTGTTAATCTCTTGCTTTTCTACAGTGGCTGAGAAAACCAAAGAACAAGTGTCTAATGTCGGGGGAGCTGTGGTGACGGGAGTGACGGCAGTAGCGCAGAAGACAGTGGAAGGAGCAGGCAATATTGCTGCAGCCACTGGCTTAGTCAAGAAGGATCAGTTGGCCAAACAGGTTTGTGTTAGTTACCAGATTTTTATTTTTGAAGGTGAGGAAGTGACCAAATCAGTGGGGCCTCTGTGAATCCACCAGTGTAAAGGACCTGGGTGGTGGTGGTAGCTGACTGCAGGCGTGTACGTCTGTCTCTTGATCTGGTGAGGGGCATTTATGTAATGAGGTTTACACTGCTACATGAATGAGAAATGAAGAAGCAAAGGGCTTGAGGAAGTTAGGAGCTTTAATGGGAGTTGAGCTGGTAGCTCCTTTCTGGTTCCTTTGAAAATCTCAGCCTACAAAACATTAAAGTGTACATTAAGGATGGTCCTGAATGCCTTCTGATGGGTCAAATTAGAATGCTGGAACTGTATGTCATGGCTGCCATTTTGGGGATTGAACAAGTGACCTCCAGAGCTAAAAGCATAAGCTCAGGGGGTCTCAAACTGGGGGTCGGGACCCCTGAGGGGGTTGTGAGGTTATTACATGGGGGGTTGCGAGCTGTCGGCCTCCACCCCAAACCCCGCTTTGCCTCCAGCATTTATAATAGTGTTAAATATATAAAAAAGTGCTTTTAATTTATAAGGGGGGGTCGCACTCAGAGGCTTGCTATGTGAAAGGGGTCACTAGTACAAAAGTTTGAGAACCATTGCATAAGCTACTACAGCTTGAGTTCAAGGGCCAACTCATATCCTCTGTGGATTGGGCACAGAAGGAGCGGTGTAACATATGCTCACCCGTTAATTACATTGGCATGCTCAAACGTTAAGAAAGTTTTGATCCAAATCTAAATTTTGCAGCAGACTGCTACCTCCGTACCTATAATAAGATGAACTCAAAGCTGCCTCTGAACTTCTCTGACCTCTGCAGGTCAGATTCTTTTCTAGCGTGTTGTGTAAAAATAATTGCAGTTATTTTTGTTTCAGCCCGGAGGCTGCCATTATCAGTTGTCCTATACCACCAGTTCCCATATTTTGGTATGTGATACACTGTCATTATATTTCTGTACTTACACCAGAGAAAAAGCATGGTCTCAGATATCAAAGCGTGGTAACTGTTGGTAGATGATGACTTCTTAATGACTATCATTGTGTATATCGATCTCTTGGGACAAAAACAACCAAAAGACAGAAGTAAAACAACTCATGTTATGTATTATGCACAAATATTTTTAAAGTGATAGAAAAATAGGAGAATGTAAAGAAAAAAGCATTTGCAAAAGAATGGATTTTAAATGTAGGGCGTTACACTGCACTTAGACTGAATAAATTGCTGTGTAATTTTTTCCCCCATTTAATAGCAAGATAAGCTGTTAAAATTGAATTCTTTCCAGTAGCTCTTCTATATCCTTACTATCTGTTTTAAGACAGACAGAAATGCACTTTAATGAGTCTCTTTATTGTTTTAGAAAAAGAAGAATTACACTGCGAGTGGGCATTTGTTGCATAGGAGTAGGTTGGTCTCAAAACATCACATTAGTGGTTTTGTTAGTTTTTTCAAGCAATTTTCATGTTTTATTTTTCATCCTTTTAAATTCAAATGTAAAGAAAATGCTGTCAAAATGTGTCCCAGGTGCTTTCTACAAGCTGTTTTGTAGCATTTAGAAAATTAAATACCTAATGAACTATCAGGGGAATGAGATGAGTGAAAAGTTATAGAGCCCACGCCCTTATTTTCTGCTAAGTTTTGTTGTATCTCTTCAGTGGCTTTACAGAGAGAATTGCATTCTTTGCTGTTGGGTAGATCTTGGAACTTGGAAGCATTCTATGCAGTGTCGTAGGCCTCAATTTTATGACTGTACATGATTACCGTTTCACTCTTAGCCACTCCTAATGTTTGTGATTCCTGACTTTTAAAATTATAACTTTAACATTACATTAATCTACAGTTATATTTCTTCCTTGTATTTCTTTTTAAGAAAAGCACTACTCTGTACTGATTTTACTGTCTAATCCCACTTTGCATAGTGAAAAACTTATATAGCTATGAAACTCATTAGCAATAACAGAATAAAATCCCAACCATAGAACCAAAGAACATCTGTAGTGTATATTTATATTATTCCACAATCCTATAAATAGCATAATAAATTCTAAGCGTAGTTGAGATTTTGTACTTTGAATGTGAGAACCAATTTTTCTGTTTCTTACACTGTCATTATTTATCCATTCCTATTTATTTAGGCTGAGGTTGTCAAAGCCCTCTGGGCCTCTTTGGCCACCCACCCCATTAGCATTCAAATCTCTTAGGCAGCTTTGAGAATTTCTGCCTTATTGTTTTCGCAGAAGAGGAGCAACCATCTAGAACATAGCAAGTTACAAAGTTCAGCTGTTTAAAATATTTTTATAGCAATGTAGGGCGGGGGCTTCTCCTGTGTATAATACAAAAATGAGTGAATGGATTTTGCTCAAATTTGCCAGGTAAATTTACATTTGGGCTGAGGACAAGAATGGAACATTTCAGCGAAAACTGAATATTTTTCAAATAGCATGTGTCTGAGCATATGAAATCGGGGTGTACATTGGACATTTGGATGTAACTTTAAGTAGCGTGTGTGTGTGTGTGTGTGTGTGTGTGTATATATATATATGTGTGTGTGTGTATATATGTGTGTGTGTGTGTGTGTGTGTGTATATATATATATATATATATATATATATATATATAATGTCCAGTGCCAGTTAAGTGGGTTATAACCCCTGTTTGGTGCCCAGTCCATAACGAGTAAGAACTTTCTACTCTTACTAGTAAACTAACTCCTTTAGCTCAATTGTTAGAAGTCTGTGCCTTTGTGTCCCAAGCTTCTCTCCTCATGGATGACTGATAATCAGGGATGTTACAAAACAAATGATCTAATATCCCTGTGTGCAACGTCCGAGCTTGCATATTGCTCTCACAACATTACTCATTTTGTAAAGCTAGAAATTAAACCATATTAATTGGAATTGGACAGAAAGAGGGTAATGAGCTGGGGTTCCTTTGCACACTTGAATCCAGGATGTTTGCTAGTGTGGTGTCACCTTCTGAGTTTGCTTCCAACTTTGTGATAAATTGTGTCTCCCAGTTCATGTTGCCTAAGCGCTTAGGCACAGATTCTGCAGATGACAGCATGTGAGCAAACTGATATAGGCTCAGAGGGACCCCATGTGAGCACGGCACTATGCCCACACATTTTCAATTGCAGGATCAGGGCCCATGAGACTGATGTGATCAGCTCTCTATAAATACCTGACTGCAGGACTAAAACCGATAGACACTAATATCTGTTTCATGTGACTGCTCTCTGAGGTTAGGAAGGGTTTTTTGTTTTTGATGATCTTGAAGTATAAAGCAGGATAGAAAAGAAATATCTCTGCATTACCAAGTCCCTCTTATTTGAACTGTTTGGACTTGATTCCCTCAAGATTTACAGTAGCACTTGTGAAGGATTATATCACTGATTAACCATTTCACTAGTTAAGTTATCGCTGGCATTATTCTCATGAGTGAACAGCAGTTTAGTTGTGCCTTTCAAATTCCTTGTTAGGGAGAGGAATCATAGGCCTAACAGAATGTATGTGTGTTCATATGTAGCTGCAAGACTACTTGTGGTATAGAAACTCTGGTCAGATGCTTGGGGAAATGCTTTCTGTGTGGGCTACATCCATCTGAAGGTGCTAATATTAATAATTAATAATACTTCCGTTCCTTCTAAGAAGTTAAAAACTGGCTGTGTATCATTCTACATGGCCTGGGAACATGAGAAGTACTGTTAGTGCTCTAACTGGAGACCAGACCGGAAAGCTTCTGTTACCATGAACTGCAGCCCAAATTCTAACAACACTATATACCCAGGCAAACCTTGACTGGGAAGTGGTTTAGTGACAAATCAAACTATGGTTGACAGGGCTGATTTGTTTATTGGCAGTTTCAGTGCTGCCTATGGGTTTTATGATTTGGAAGGAATTTACTTGTGAATAGCAAAGCAAGAAGTGTCACACTTTATATTAAGTTCATAAATAATTTTAAAGGGTTAGAAAATTATTAGAAAATGTTTTAATAAATGGTTAAACAATTCCTATAGACGGTTATACAGCCAAAAAGGTCAGTAGGTTGCTTATAATCATTGCCTATTGCCATCCACGTGTATATCATCTATAACACATATTACTCATGTAAAGTGAGAATGAGAAATCAAGATGCTGAGTTACTGAGTTCTATGTTTGGCTTCAACTTTTGTTTGGTTCCCCCATCTGTGTGCTGTATGAGTCATGTTTGGTAATAACTCTTAATCTCGTAATGATCAAGGAGAAAAATGGAGAAAATAAGATAATTATATTCACAGTAAGAGAATATGCTTTCCCTGTGTAGAGAAAGCCATCCAATAAATCCCTTAGGTGTCTGTTTGCTTCAGTACACACCGCATGTAGCTCCCATTAGCATCAAGGGGAGTTAAAGAAGGAGTACCATGGAGAGAACACACTAAAGTTGTGGTTTTTAACTTGGCTGATGTTACAGCTCATAAACAAATCTCAGATGCATTTTATCTCTAGTAAAAGTAGTGATGATTATTTATGTTGTGATTGCATCCAAAGGCCCTATTCAAGATCAAGACTCGCGCTAGGCGCAGTATAAACATGTGTTTAGACATGGTCCCTGCCCTGAAAAGCTTATTGTGTAATTAAATAGACTTGCATGCCTTCTCCTGAAGGTCTCTAGTTTTTTATATCTGATCGCTTGTAAATCCCACTGTAGAACAAAAAAGGCTTTCCACTTTCGACAGTGACTCTGAAGTGGCAGGCGGAATTGTGCTTGTGAGTCTATCAATACAGTATGTGGGGCTGGGTGATATAGCTCATCAGTGTAATTACCATGCTTTCACTGCAACTAGGTACACAGGATGATTTTAATCTCATTTAAAATGGATAGAAAATGCCAAAAACTGATCAGCCAACTCTTCCATGCATTCGCTTCTGCTGACGATGTCAAGTAGTTTAGGCTCAAAATTTGACCTACAGTAAAGTTATTATCTCGGGGAAACTGCCTCAAAATGTGAAATGTCGAATTTTAAAAAACCAAAACAAAATCCCTTTGTATATATTAGCACTACAATAGAATCCCAGAGTTACAAACACATTGTTACGAACTGACCAGTCAACCACACACCTCATTTGGAACCGGAAGTACACAATCAGGCAGCGGCAGAGAACCCCCCCCAAAATAAAAACAAATACAGTACAGTACGGTGTTACATAAAACAAAGGGAAAGCAGCATTTTTCTTCTGCATGGTAAACTTTCAAGGCTGTATTAAGTTAATGTTCAGTTGTACATTTTTGAAAGAAGAAACACTGAACAAAACATTATGGAACAAACATTTCAGAGTTATGAACAACCTCCATTCCCGAGGTGTTCATAACTCTGAGGCTCTACTGTAGTTCTCCTCAACACTATATAGAATATAAATTACTCATTTATGCCCTGTTCTGAAGCCCATTGAGGTCAATGGAGTGATGCCCATTGATTTCAGTGGTAATTCGATATCTCCTAAATATAAGTAGAAAATATGAGGTGGGATTTTTCTCAAGTGCTCGAAATTGGCCTAACTGCTTGTAATGAAGCCAGTGATGAAACACCCACTGAGTAAAATGGGAGCAGTTAGGTCTGGTCTACACTACATAGTTAAATCCATGCAAGGCAACTTACATCAACCTAGCTATGGAAGTGTCTATACTTAAATTTCACTCCGGCTGATGTGACTTGCCCCGCTGTGCCAACTTAATAACTCCACCTCCACGAGTGGTGTAGAGTCAAGGTTGATGTAGTTAGGTCAACACATTGTCAGGGTAGACTCTGCATTGCTTATATCAACTGTTACTAGCTTTCAGGGGCTGTCACACAGTGCCCCACACTGACAGTACAGTCAATACAAGTGCTCCTGGTGAGGACATGCACACCTGACACAAAGAGCCAAGCATAGAAGAGTTAAGCCCAAGTATCATCATTGTGGCTTAGGAGTTCTTGTCATGGACCAGGAACCCACTGTGGTAAGCACTGACCAAACACAGAACAAAAGACATTCTTTGCCTGTTGTTACTTACAATCTAAATAACAACAGATGGATACAGACAGATGGGGGAGTGCAATGGAACAATATTGGTCAGCTTGGTAGGATTTGTAGGAGTCATGGCAAAGAGTTTGAAGGAGAACAGTGAAGTGGCTTTATGGAGCAGCATGGGAGAAAGCAGAATGGTACTTGTTTAACAAGTGAGCAATCAAGGCTAGCATCATGGGCCAGTCAAAGGCAGGAATCAACCTTTCAGTACTGAATGAGAGATAATAGACATGAAGGAAATAGACTGTAAAGGGCCTTGAAAGCAAAACCAAGTAGCTTATGTTTGATGCAATAGAGAAGGGGGAGCCAGTCAAGAGATGACAAGAGAGTTGTGATATGGTCAGAAAATCAGGCACTGAGGTGATCTTTGCAGTTATACTCTGAGTGGATATGGGTGGGGCAAGATGGCATTTGTTAAGGCCAGAGAGAAGGATGTAGCAGTAATTGAGATGATGAGAGTCTGGACACGAGTTTTAGCTGTTTGGATGAATAAGAAAGACCATATCCTAGAGAGGTTATGCAGAAAAAGTCAGCAAGATTCAGTTATAGCCTGGATGTGAGGGCCTAGAGAGAGGTCCAAGTTGAAGATGACGCCCAGGTTACTGGCCTGAATGCCAGGTAGGATGGTGGTGGTGTCCGTAGTCTTCAAAAAAGGAGGAAGCAGGGGCATTTTAGTATTCTATTCAGTTACCAAACACCACACTTGATATCTTGTTGGTAGTTAGAATTGTTTCAAAAGACAAAACGTATTTTACTGTCTCCTGGTAGCAGAGATAGCAGGAAAAAAACGTCCTGACTTCTAATCCCATTGGAAGGAAAACATGAGAAATACCATTCAAGTTTCTTTTGAGAAGTGACTTGACAGGTTGGTTAAAATGCAAATGAAGTTCTTTGCTTTTAGCTGTATATAGTATATAGTATGTAGGGTAGTCCCCACCCTACATACTATATTGCTGGCAATGATGTTTTACCAAGGTACCGGTAAAAGCTTCTCCATCCAGGGAGGCAGGACAGCATCTGGAGAGGGCAAATGCTAGGTCTTCTCTGCTTGCGTTTCAGCTGGTGTTGCTCAGGGAGGTTCAGAAGTGGTGGTGGTGGGGGTTGTGGCACAATCTGTCCTTAGCCTTCCTGGATGATGAAGGACAGTGGGAAAGGACTGGTCCCTCATGGAGGAGATTGTCAGCGCTTTCCTTAAGGAAGGCAGGATACCAATAGTTTTAAGGCTCATGATTAGCCTCTGTCCAGAAAGCCATGTCTTGATGTGGACATTCTATTTGATTATTGACCCCAATATTATCTTCCATAGCTGTTTATAGTCATTAGTAAGGTTTGGCAAGATAACTCCCACAGTAACCATATGCCTTGGACTTCACTTGGACTTTGTTAATCTTGGAATGGACCTGAGTCTGGCACGGTGATGGCATAGATTATACTGGTTCATCTCCTGCTGATTGATGATACTGAATAACATGCTGATGTTTTTAGATCTATTTACTGCCTTGGATACCACCGACCATAAAGTATTATAGCAGTCCATAGTGGAAGTAGGTGGAATGGCTCTTGAGTGGCTTCATTCTGTTTTCTCTATTCTAGGAGTCCCAGCTGCATTGTTTTAGGTGCTGTACAAACGTAACAAAAAGCGCTTTCTTAATGATCTTACAATTTAAGTATAAGACTAGAGAGAACAGAAAGGAAGGTTGGTCCAAGGAGGTAGCCTGGGACTTGAGAGTCCTGGGTTGGAGTCCTGGCTCAGCCACATTATTTCTATGTGCCCTTGGGCAAGTCACTTAGTCTCTCTGCTTTGATTCCCCATCTGTAAAATGGGGATATAAGCACTGCCCATCTCAAAGAGATGTTGTAAGGATAAACACATTGAAGATTGTGAGGTGCTCAGATGCTCTGGTAATGGGAAGCCATATAGATACCTTGTATTGAATAGGTGGATATCACTATTTTTCTTCTGGTCTAATTCTCTCAGTTTCTAGCTTCTTACATCAGCCCCTTCCCCCGGTACTCTCCTTTCTGGAGTTTGACTATCATTTCATCCATTGATTTACACCTCTACCACTATATAACGCGACCCGATATAACACGAATTTGGATATAACGCGGTAAAGCAGCGCTCCGTGGGGGGTGGGGCTGCGCACTCGGGTGGATCAAAGCAAGTTCGATATAACGTGGTTTCACCTATAACGCGGTAAGATTTTTTGGCTCCTGAGGACAGTGTTATATGGGGGTAGAGGTGTATTTTAATTTTTTAGTTTCCATACTCTTTATTTTGCATTTTGTGCTTTTTTTCGCTCACTCATTCTTTCCTCTGGCCTCTCCTCCTCACTCCTTTACATTTAATCTTTAATATCCTTTCCAGTTAACTTAATTTCCTCCCAGCACACTAGAGGCTGATACATTTGTCTCCTCTAATTCTAGTCATACTTAGTGTGTGTTATATAAACCTTTTCAGTTAATGTGGCACCAGTTCTTTTTCTGTGTCCCACTCCTTCCTGTGTATCTGTCTGTGCCTGTGTGTGGGATCTCATGCAAAGCTCACACAAATGTATTTTTCTTGATCTAAATATGGTAGCAAAGCCTATATTAAATATGCTGCTTGCTAAGAGGGTGAATGTGTTCAAGTTCATTCAGGGATAATTCATATTCATGCTGACTATTGCTATCCCTTCCCATTGTTGCACAAAGGATTCTTGAATGACCTCCGATTGGAAATAATGTTTATAACTTACAGGGGTTGTGCAAACTTACTAGTATTGTCTGTCCTGAGTGCTGGGGGTAGGTTTACAAGCCTGCAAACCTCATCAGTTACAATAGCAACGTCCTTAGTTTCCTGCCTCTTACATATTGTGTCAGAGCCTCTTTGCCTATCTTGCTGACCTCATAGGACCAAAAATGTGTATTAAAGTAAGTGCCCTTAAGATTTGACATTTAACCCTGATTCACACGTCACTTGCTAGGACAGCAGTTTACATGGGATGCAGGTTGGTAATGACTGAAAGTTGTTACCCTCCTGAAGATGTGTAAAGTTAGTTGTTGCTCATTGTCCAAATCCTAGTATATATGTATCCACATAATAAAAAACAGTACCTAGCTGGTACTTTTTGTTGGCAAGTGATGAAAATTTTGCTGGGCAATGAGGCCCCATTTCAGAGAAGCAGTGAAACATGTGCTTGAGTCCATCCATCCCCATTCAGCAAAGTACTTCATAGAATATCAGAGTTGGAAGGGACCTCAGGAGATCATCTAGTCTAACCCCCAGCTCAAAGCAGGACCAATCCCCAGACAAATTTTTGCCCCAGATCCCTAAATGGCCCCCTCAAGGATTGAACTCACAACCCTGGGTTTAGCAGGCCAATGCTCAAACCACTGAGCTATCCCTCCCCTCATCCACCTCCTCACTGGGATGTGGTTTGCTGAATAGATATGCAATGGAGAATTGGGTTCCTAGATACCATGGTGATAGGTGCTGGAACTAAGGGTGCGGGAGGTGCTGCAGCACCCCCTGGCTTGAAGTGGTTTCCATCATAAACAGGGTTTAGGGTTTGGTTCAATGGCTCTCAGCACCCCCACTGTACAAATTGTTCCAGCTCCACTGTGATGATGGCAACATAAAGTTAGAGACCATCTAAGCAGAGGCCATGGGTTGAGTGGACAAAGAGAATACTGAGAATACATTATTTTATCACTCATACCGATGGCTTCTCTAGTTCGTGATTGAATCAGGAGGAAGTAGTTGTGTGGATGAACAGAATTATTCATGCTTTCAGATATATCAGTCAAATGTCATTCCTGAGAATTAAATTCACTACAAATTTAAACAGGGGAAAATAAGAACTTTAACAGTTGATTTGTTAGGATAGATTTGACAACAATGAAGTTTGTTTATTTAGGGATTTGTATAACAACTCGTCAAACAAACATAGTTTGTTATAAAACATGCCTATTTCAATCATTAAAGAGATCTCATGAGAGATCTAAATAAATCTTTGTATTCATAAATAAGAAGCACACATTTCTCATGAGTACAGTTGTGTTATAAAAAGCCAGTGGTATCCAGGTGAAGAGCAAAGCAATTCTGGTGCCCTGTCATCTGTATAAAAGGCTACCATTGAACTATCTGTGCAAACTGCCTCCAGTGCTTTCAGCTGTATTATATCTGGGCCTTTAATTGACACCTAAACAAGAGAGAGTAAATTGGTTTGTGGCAGGGTACCTGGTAGGTTGAGGTTTCCCTCCCTCCAATATTTCTTACAAAATGTTTGTGTCAAAAGCTCCCAGAATATGTCCAGGGATCACAATTCATTATTGAGAGAAAAATAAGTGGACTACATCACAAACTGGAATGCGTTACCTAGGGAGGTGGTGGAATCTCCTTCCTTAGAGGTTTTTAAGGTCAGGCTTGACAAAGCCCTGGCTGGGATGATTTAGCTGGGGATTGGTCCTGCTTTGAGCAGGGGTTTGGACTAGATGACCTCCTCAGGTCCCTTCCAACCCTGATATTCTATGAAACACATCAAATTTTGCCATCTGAGAACAGACATCTGAAACCTTTTTATATTTTTGGCTCTCTAATCTAAAATGTTACCTTTTGAGCAGTTGGATGCAATTATCGAAATGGGTCATTAGTTCACTGAAAATGGATATCTGTAAGAAACTCCAAATGAAACCAAGCCAGCAATGCTGTTTTCTTTAGGCCTTGATCCTGAAAGTGACTGAGCACTCCGACTCTGATCCAAATGCATAAGGATGTGGTTAACTTAGAGAACTGCTCAAGTGCTTTGCTGGATCAGGGCTGGAATAGTCAGGACTGAGCCCAAAATGAGCTGCTGTAGCAGACATAGCTAATGTAGAACCCCTTCCACAGCCTTAGATATTGTAATATCAATGTGCTAAGATGGTGGATTAACCCTAGCCCTAAGAAGCAGCTCAAAGTTGGGCTGCCACCAGGAGCAGGTCAGAGATTGACTCAGAGTGAATTTGGTCTCTAATCCTCCCCTTCCTTTGCTTCAGGAGCGAAGTAAACTTTATCAGCTAAAGGGCTCCTTTACAGCAGCACAGCTGTGTTGTCCACTGTGTGGAGAGGGTAGGGCAGAGACCAAGGATCCACCTATTCCCTGCTCAGTCCTTCCACCTGCCCATGATGGGGAGTACTGGACCTGCAGAAGCTGCTTTCTTCTCTAAACTGTGATCTGTAATGGAGGTGGCCCATGCAGGTGAGTAAGGGGACATTGTACGCACACTAATTCCCCTGGGTGGGTGTATGAGATGGGTAACAATCTTGGCCCGTGTGATTATATAGTTATAAAATGAGGTAGAAATCATTCCCCATGGCAAAGTAAGTATAATTTGTGAAAAAATAAATTCTTCCTAATGAGTAGATTAGATGAGTATTTTAGCAGTGCAAGGATCGTCGGCCCTTGGAGGGAAGGGGGAAATAGTCAAAGGGAGAATCATCAACAATCCAAACGGTAATTTGATGTTGCTAAAGAAATCTGTGCTTTTACAACTGAAAGTAGAAAATACACATAGGGAAAAAATGACAGAGCTAGGTTAAGATATGGCCATTAGGAAGAAGTCTAAAGAATTAGAGGTTTTCTTAATTTCATGTGTACCTTGGGGCAGAGGGCTGGCACCCATGTAAAAGTATAACTGGCTGTAGTGAGAGTGGATGCTGCCAGCATTCTGATCACATCTATAATGAAGTATTTATAATGGACAATGCTGAAACATTATAAATTGTTAACGATTAAGGCTGCAGTTCAGCTAGGCACTTAAGGGAAATGCTTAACTTGTAGCACATTGACTGCAGTCCAAACTTCTTAGGTACAGAAATAATATAGCATGGTTTTACAGATAGCAAATTAATTTGCTGTCTATGTAGTTCATATATACAGTGTATATACTATAGAGAGTGTGTATGTAATGTTTATGCATAAATACCAATTTAGTGTCATAATTCAACATACATTACGATAATTTAAAATGATACTGATTATACAGTGGGATTAAATCCTATAATTCATTACAGGATGTAATGCATGCGTAAATCATTTAAACATTAATTCTTTTGTTAGATACTTGTTTAACACAAGTCTTATTGAATTTGTGATTTGTGTAATTGATGCAGAATAAATCTGTCTCTTTTTAAAACAGTGTTACCCTCCTACTAGTATTAGTTTTAGTGGTTTGGTCACTTCTGATTTCGCTGTTGACAGTATTTCATTTTATAAGACCATCAAGACATAATTAGAAGAGCTCAGATGGGTGTACAGTGTATAGAAGGAAGGGTCAGAGATTAACAAGCATAGAGGCTGAATTAATTTCCATCCCTTGAGAGAGTTATTCTAACAGGTCAAGGGGGAAGTCACTAAAGAAGGGATGTAAATATGAGTGGCTTCCACTATGCGCCTTATAGTGAGGAAAGAGGATTTTTTCCCACATGTTTAAAAATTTATCTTAAGTGAGCTTAGTGCATGTGAAAGGTGCTGGATTGACAAATCTGGAGACCAGAGGGCTCTATATTTAGCTACAGCATGGCCAGTGTCTGTCTAGTATCCCCACGTCACCCCATCAGTAAGCCTCTCAAACCTGATTGGGAATACCAATTTACAGGGTGAGAAGGTAGTTTAGATTCTGTGCACATTACGCTTTTTGGTCTTTCTGTTAAATCTGACAGCCAGCTGCCAATTGTTATGCTGGTGTCTGCAACAGGGACATCAGACCAACAGGAACTGGGGAAAGACTGCTAAAAGGAATTTAGTTTCTAGTCCTGGCCATTTGTTTCATCCTGCCAGCCAGTCACATCAGAGCTGAACTCTTCAAGTGGTGATTACACAGCAATTATGCAACTTCACTATATTGCAAAAAAGTCACATGCGTTCATTTGTGAATATAAATGTAACAATTGATCATTCCAGGTGCCTTCTGAAGTTAGTATATTAACTGGTTTATTACAAGCGCAGAAAGGGGCTTTTTTGATGGCAGGGAGAATGAGAATGTATTGAAACAGATAAAGTAATGACTCTGTATCTAAACTGGTACAGTGGAGGTATTGCTCTTCCTATTGATTTACGTAGCATTTACTCACTAGTGTATGTTTTTTAGACAGGTATGGGCTGAGCATTGGCAAGAGAGGAGACATTTTTAGCAATGTTTCTTTCCCCCTCCTACACAGCATACATCTATGAGATGAGGTTTTTAAATTTCTGGAGTTCCCTTGGCAGATTTTTCTCAGGGCTTCATTTCAGATGCATGCTTTATATTAAGGTCAGGTGGAACTTATGAATTTCTGCTGCCGCATAGGCTCAGAAATATGAGGCAAAAATGTTTCTAGAGCAGCAATGGGAATAAAATGGAATGAGAGTGAAAATGAAAAGAGATCTGTTTTTGTTGGTTAGGCATTCATATTGAATGGTAAACTCCTTGACGATACCTCAGATGAGGAAACATAAATAGGTTTGCAGATATACCATTTGCTGTGTTCTTTGAACCTAGCTTAACTATAGTTCCCAAGACTGATGAGTGTGATCCAAGCACAGGCAAGGTAACTGGAACGAACCAAAGACTTCAGTGGGCTTTTAAAGGTGGGTCAGGTTTGTGTCCAGTGTTTGGTGATTTGCAGGTTAGCATCTAGAATGTGAACGAGGGCAGTAGGGGATCAATAATCCTCACTGGATATGTAGGGGGATAAGATTAAGAGGGCTCTTCTAGTCTACATGTGGAGGGTGAGGAAGGATAACTGCAGGTAAAGTTGTTTGTGCTATGTTAATGCTGAATTCCTTGACTAGTTTTTCTCTTAACAATTATTTTGGGGAGGGGCTTTAGTTTTTGTTTTTTTATAATGTTGATGAATTATACTGAACAGGCATGGTCTGTTCAGCTGTGCTCAGGACTGCTGTCTAGACCTGGCTTGGCAGGGAATGGCTTATCATCTCTGCCAGCCATATTTTTTGTAGTCTGTTCAGTGGGATGAAGTGCTGCCAAAATCTCCATTTACAATTGGGGCAGGGGAAGGGAATTTTTGGAAAATACAAGCGTGTGATGCTGCTGTAAAAAGCTGTGATTACAGGGCTCCTATCGTTTTTCTCTGTCCTTAGTCCTGGCATCTCCCCTTGCCCCCATTTCCATATCCTTTCCACAGAATGGTGGAGGGAGGGCTGGGTAGATACTGGAAGGCTAGCAGCTCCCCCAATACATGTGTTTCATCCTGATGTCTCTGGTCCGGTCAGGGAACAGCCATTAATGCCATGGTGAGGAAGAACTTACATTTCACATGGGATTTTGAAAAAGGCTCTGCACTGACCTAACTTTGCTCCCACTGAAGTCTACAGTAGAACTCCGATTGACTTCAATGGGAGCAGAATTTGATTACTTTTGAAAACCTCACTCCTAACGGTTTAGAAATGGACATCAGCATTTTATATGCATTATTTTAGGAGGTTTTATCCAGCACAGAAAGGCTTTGAGTGGCTGTTTTAGGGACTCAGATTCAAATGAGACTTGGGTTTGTCTGAAGGGACTTGTCTTGGACAGACCTGGAGCTGTGTGTGAACAATCATGTCCGCACAAGGAGTTGTTAGTTTACACAAGGCTGGCATGTCCCTGCCGATCCTGATTTGTACTTGCCAACTCATGGGAAAGCGACTTATTTGGTATCTACTGATTTGGAAAAAATAACTGGGAATGGTTATATCCCTGGACAGCTAGGGTGCATGAGTAAACATCATTTGAATGGAGTAATATGGATGTTGAAGGGACAAGGCATTTTAGGTGTCGAGGAAGGTTGGGAATTACTTGTTGCAAATACGTTTATTTAAATATTCAACATTTTGGTTATTTTCAAACTATAATATTTTCTCTAACTAGAGCTTGATCCTGAGTTAACAGTCTACCCTGATCGTGCATGAGAGCCACAGTCTTCCTCCCACGGTAATTGCCACCGAGTCTCTACTTGGTGCAGCACACATTGTTCACATAGGAGTACAGATATGCCACCCTGTTGGGCCTTGTGTGCCCTGCAGAGGCTGCTCCCCACACTGTGCAGCTACTCATGACTGGGCTAGCCAGCACGAGGTAATAAAGAGACCTAAAACACCCCCAAGGCCCTAAGGCATTTTGCATGGCCAGGCAAGCAGAACATAATCTGCCTCTTAATATGAGAAGAATAAGTGTTGGCCGCCAGTCACAGGGGATCATGCTGAATTCCAAACAATGTACTACCTGTAAGCTTAAGCACAGTGTGAAGGAGATATCTCTGGCCCAAATACCATCCCCATGGAAACCCCAACTTGATACAAAAACAAATGACACTCTAAAGTATCTTTTAGGTTTGTATCTCTTTATTTTGTTCCTCTCCTTTTTTATATACATAATTTTGAAAGGAGGATTTGACATTTTCCTAGAAAGACACTTTTTTAAGTGCACTCTTTTTAATTGCAGTTCTTCTCTGTTTCGTTCACAGAGCGTGACGCTGGATGCAGCGTAAGCTGAACAAGTAGAATTTTATTAAACCCTGTGGACTGCTCTGTCCACTTGGCTGCGTTGCTTCTAGCTTAACTCTCCAGCATCCCCTGTTTCCATTGGTGTCCCATCAATAACAATCATAGAGTTTAAGGCCAGAAGGGTTCACCAGATCATCGGGTCTGACCTCCTGTATACCACAGGATACCGTCAGTACCCAGCACCTGCACACTAAACCTGACAAACAAAATTAGATCCAAGTATGACAGCCCACAGGAGACTAAGCTATTATGTGCCACAGGCAGCGAATAGGCAGGGCTGAGGTACACTAGTGGCTCGGGCCCCCGCAGTGGCAGGGAAATGATTAAGTGAGATATACCGGATAATCCTGGCAAGTGACCCCCACACATGTGCTGCGGAGGAAGGCAAACAAAAACAAACCCAAGGTCACTGCCAATCTGACCCGGGGGAAAAAATCACAGGTGCTGACTCCATGGGTGCTCCGGGGATGGAGCACCCACGGGGAAAAAATGGTGGGTGCTGAGCACCCATCAGCAACCCCCCTATCCGAACCTCTCCCTCCCCCCAGCACCTCCTGCCCACCGGCGGGCCCTGCCGATCAGTGCCTCCCCCTCCCTCCCCGCGCCTCCCAACCACAATCTGCTGTTTCGCAGTGCGCAGAAGGCTCTTGGGGGGAGGAGCGAGGAAACGGCACGCTTGGGGGAGGGGCGGAATGGGGCAGGGTGAGGCCTTGGGGAAGGGGCAGAACGGAGCAGGAGGAGGTGGGGTGGGGCCTGGGGCAGAGCTGGGGGTCGAGCACCCCCCCGCCCCGGGCACATTGGAAAGTCAGTGTCTTGGGATAAATTCCTTCCTAATCCCACATATGGCAACCAGTTAGACCCTGAGCGCATGAGCAAGAGCCAGTCAGCCAAGCACCTGGGAGAGAGAACATGCAGAGAGCCACCTCAGAGCCTGGGCTCTTCCCATCCAGTGTCCCATCTCCAGTCGTAGCCACTCCTGACGCTTCACAGGAAGGCGATAAAAAAAACAAACCGATTTAGAATACATTAGTGGGGAGCAGGGAGGAATCCCTTCCTGACCCCAGCCAATGGCCAGCTGAACCCTGAAGCATGAGCTTTTAGGAAAATAAGATAAACCGTAAATGAGACCTAGGGCTGTTGAGCCCCCTACTATCACTCTGTCATACAATCGCTGTCATACAGCAACCCTGTCATACAATCGCACTCATAAACTTGACCAGCTCTCTCTCAACTAATTAAGTTGCTTTCCCCCCTCAACTCCTGTTGTAAGGCTGTTCCAGAATCTCACCCCTCTTATGGTTAGAAACCTTCTAATTTCCAGACTGAATTTGTTCATGGCCAGTTTATAACCATTTGTTATTGTGCCAACATTGTCCTTTAGCTTAAATAGCTCTTCACTCTTCCGGGTATTTACCCCCTAATGTATTTATAGAGTGCAATCATATCCCCTCTCAGACATCTTTTTGCTAGACTAAAACAAGCCAAGCTCTTCCAGTTTCCTCTCATAAGACAGGAACTTCATTTCCCTGATCATCCTAGTGGCTCTTGTCAGCACCTGTTTCAGTTTAAATTAATCTTTCTTGCACGAGTGACCAGAATTGTACACAGTTATGCATCCAAGTTGGTATTGCCCATTACTGCTTTCCTGAACCTGATATGCTCTTGGACTCAAGGAGAGAGTCATGATGTCATTACGGATGTCCATTGTGCCATCTCCCTCTTATACAAGTTGACTGAATCTTTCTGAGATCGTCCTTTGCTCTTGCACAAACTGCTAAAGTGGTTCAACTTGCCACAGTCCTTGCAATGCTGTCTTAGTGCGAGGCACTTCTTCTTTGCCTGCTCATGCTGCCTCCCATGGTAAATGCATCTCAGTAAATGGGCACTATTGAAAAACCTGTGTCACTCCAGTTTCATTCTGCTTTGGGGAGCACTAGTCTGCAGGGCTCCTAGGACTGATGTGAGGTTTGTGGCAGTGGTGAGCTTCAGAGTGCTGCAGGCCTTTTTGCCTTGTTCCCCAAGAAGGTAACATGACTGTTGTCATCCTCCTGCATGACCAGGTCTGTGTACAGCTCAAACTCCTCCTTCCAGGGGTCCATTGCTGGGATAGGCTTATGTCTGCAAAATACAGGGCTCCAGGGGATTTGAGACTATGCTCCATAGCTCACAATGCCAGCTGGTGCACTTCAGAGAACTTGTAGCTCTGATGTTGCCACTATGTTCATTCACAAAAAGTGATGGTGAATTTAGGCTAAGCCGAACAAGCAGAACTATATTAAACCCTGTATTAAACCCTGTTAATAACTGCCAGTGCTGCAAACTGAATCTGAGAGTTGAGCTGGATTCTTTCCTTCTCGTGAATCAGAAACTATTAAGTGCAAGCCAAATTGGATCCTTGATTACATTGAAACTTCAGATGATACTTTCAGTTTCATATGTGCAAATCAAATGGGGTTTGCAAAGGTGTGAGTGCATTGTTTGAAGATAGTGTGGCTGCATAGGAGTAATTTAAGGCATAGTTTGGCCTCTAGCATCTTTTATTAATGGTGATGTGTGGCAAGGAAAGATCCCAGGTTGGCTTTCAGAGCCCAGGTTGAGTTTTCAGGGCTGGCAGTTATTAAAACCCATTGTTTTACCTGTAAACTGAACATATTTGATCCAACAGCCATTGAGAGACAATAAACACAGAGAACCCTGCTAGCATTTTTACAGTCTCTTTTTGAACAGAACTAAGTTTTCTGTAATTTACAACTTGTGTTCTGTTGTGAACTGTTTCCTGCCTAGATGAGTCATTTTTGACACTGATACTGAAGTCATGGCTGAATTTCGAGTTTCTCTATATAATATATCAACAGTTGTTGAATTACAGTTTCTCATCTGCTATCTCTTCCTTCTTGCTGTGAAGCCATCAAATACAATTCAAAGCATGATGATTGAGATTTATTTAATTATATAGCTTAGGGAGGGTTTTGGGGGAGAAGGGAGAAATTGGTGATGGTTTGATCTTTGGACACTTTGAAATGCAGCATAAAACCTCCTATGAGCTCTATTTGTTGTTTGTGTGCAATCATTGGATGTTGTGCTTGCTTTTGTTAAAAGCAAGAGGGGAACCCTGCCAGAATGTCATTCTTTATGTGACACAGCTTGTGAAGTCAGGCTTGAGAAACTCAGACAATCAGCCCCAGAAAGACATTTTATATCTGCATGGGAGTTCTTTCTGTCACAGTCACACGCTGCATGGGAGCTTTTCAGATAGTCTTTTCTCTCACTTTCGGTATCAATAACTAACACCGTTGACATTTGGAACTTATCTTAGCAGGAACCAAAGCTAAATGAGTCTAGAAACCAGAATGCTTGGGAATACAGTGTTTACTAAAAACATGCCTACCCAATTATATGCAACTAGCAATCAGCTTTATCCAGTAGCATCAGACAAGGTTAATTGTTTATTATGTTCATAATATTAAGTGCCAGAATCTCCCACTATTCGCATTTAATAGTACTTTACTCCATAAGCAGTCTTACTGAGTTCAATGGGATTACCTGTGGAGTAAGGTGCTACTCAAAGTAATGAAGGATTTGGCCCTAAATATCTCTTGCAGGGGAGACTGGTAGAGGCAGAAGAATATGGTGGTATAAGTATAGACTGATACAGTGAAAGCATCACATTTGGTAATCACAAAACAGAATGTAATTCTAATAGTCCACCCCAGCTGTATTTCTTCAGTCAAAATCTTTAAATAGATTGTTTAAACCAGCTGGCTACCCTGATTGAATTGTCTTGGGATTAGATATCTTTCCCTAGAGAACCCACAACTTGGAGGTCATTTTTGAAAATCAGCCCTAGATCTCCTATATACCTATAGATATAAAATGACGATAGACACAATAATATCTGGTTAATGTGTTATGAAAAGTTATAATTAGTGATTCATGTGAATTATCTTCATATTCATCATACGGAAGATAGGATGAACTGAGCTGCTGCTAGAACTGTTGTGGTATTGCTGCATGACTTTGAGTTGCTGTATTTCACCCCAGAGAGAGCTGCAATTCACTAGTTTGCAAAATGATTTCTATATAGACAATCAACTGATAAAGTTGTGCAACAAGAAAGAAAAAAACCCAGTAATTAACCTTTGAGAACAAATAGGATAAAGGTAAGTTTTACCACTGATCACTATTGAATAATTATTAGAAATAAGTGTCTCGAAACTGGAAACAACTGGCAAATGTCTTTTGTCCCTCATTATGGTGTGATCGTATGGCATAAACATTTACAAACATTTTGTACGTATGCTGTTGTGTCCTGGGATCCCGATTGCCTTTTTGTCACTTTTCATATTGTAGGACACGATATAAGGTATTCATCATATGGGCAGCATACACTCTTTGCTGATATCTAGCACCAAAAGCTAACTACTCTTGTCAACCATGCCAATGCTAAAAGCCAGCTTTTAAAAAATATATAGGTACCTTCAGCCTGGTCAACACTAGAAAATTAAGTCAGTTTAACTATGTTGCTCAAGGGGTGAAAAATCTGCACCCCGAGTGGCCTAGTTAGGTTGACCTAACTCCCAGTGTAGATAACGTTAGGTCGACAGAAGAATTCTTCTGCCGACCTAGCTACCGCCTCTCAGGGAGGTGGATTACCTATGGGAGAACCTCTCCAATGGGCACAGGTAGTGTCTATGCTGATGCACCACAGCAGCAGCTATACGGTTGTGCCGCTGTAGCATTTCAAGTGTAGACAAGCCTTAAGTATGCAAATAGGAGCCTAGTGAGACTTTTGAAAAGTGCCTTGGCAAGTTAGGTTCCCGTCTCCCATTAATTTGAAGGGTACTTGGGAAAATTCCACTAAGTGCCTATCTGTGACTCCAGGTGCCTAAATACCTTTGAAAACTTGGCCCTAAGACAGAGGTGGGCAAACTACTCCCGCGGGACCCACCTGCCCGGCCCCTGAGCTCCTGGCCCGGGAGGCTAGCCCCCGGCCCCTCCCTTGCTGTTCCCCCTCCCCCGCAGCCTCAGCTC
>NW_020665140.1:5526651-5605159 GCF_002925995.2 Terrapene triunguis
GTATAGCTGTATCAGTGTAGCTACATGGATGGAAAAAAATCTCTGACCTAGACAAGCCATCAGAGGTTCTGAGAGAGCACCCTGTGAGAATATGGCCTTAAGGCATGTCAGAGCTTCTCCAGATGCTTCTCAATGTTGATATGTGGCAATTGTGTTGAATACATCAAGGAACCTCTCAAGAGACTTGTCCTGTGATGGGTAGGTGCAATGTCATGTTGTTCTGGTGTCATAGTATAGCTCATGGTGGCCTTTGTTTCTGGAGAGACTGAATGAGCTCCAACAGGCATATGGAAGCAGCTTTCCAATTAACATGTCAATGGCTTAAAGTATCTGGGTTAGATTTTTTTTTTTTGGTAGACTCACGGGCTTTAGCCTGAAAATCCAAATCCTCCCCCCCCCCGCCCCAAATTGAAAGCTATAATAAGATGTTGTACCTATATCCCCATACAAAAAACTGGAATAATCCAGTGTCCAGTGTCAAAAAACAAGTTATTGGCTGATTTATACTACCATAGATTATATCAGCTCAGTGGGAGGAAAATGTTAACACCTAATTTTCCATTACTCCTTTCATCTTAGTCCTGTAAACATGAAATGCTTTATTACAGTCAAGAATTGTACTTGCCAGACAGATGTTAAAGTTAATGATGCTATTGTAGGTGAAACTCAACAGCTGCTTCCTGTGGTGTTGGGATGTATTGCGTGGCTGTGCAAGTGCTAACTATTCTGAGCATGCGTGAGTACTGGTATTCCTGCCAGGCACTCTTATGTCTTTGCTCTATCCTGCATCTCTGGGTGATGGTGAAGCTCCAGAGGAAGCGATGGCATGTTTGTGTCAGGGAGCATAGGACAAGTCACTGAAGGTTATAGGGTGCTATTAGTTGGGTGTCACTGGCATTTCAGTTTAGTAACCTGTGCCAGATGTGAGACCTTGGAAGTGTAGAAACTTCAAAAAAGACTACTATACTGAGATTTGCCAGACACTATGGGCCCAAGGAATATTCATAAACTTTCATAGATATATAGATATGTGTGTTATGTGCCTTTGGGCGATAGGAATTGTATTTGAGCTCCATGGCAGGGGAGGATGTCTGAGCTTTTCCAGGAGCTAAAATCAGAGGAGGGGGTAATTACTGCAGATCCTGGCTTCAAGAGGCTCAGGAGATAAAGAACCTTTGGGTCAGCCTGAACTGTCTCGGGAACCTTATTGGATCCTCACACTAATATGAAATTAACTCACAGGACAAAACATGATAAGAAGTGTTTGAAGGACTGAAATTCTGCCAGGGTCTCCATGGGGAATATGGGAGGCACCTGGTATGTATGGCATGCATGTAGACTTTTTGTTGTTTTATTCTTTGTTCTCTCTCTAATGCTTTTGGTCCTAAAATACACGTTCTGTGCTTTGCGAAAGCAGGCTGGTCACTGGTAAACACAGCTATTGTTCCTGAGAGAGCGTGAACCACAGGTGTTGGACTACGGTCAGACCTGTGGCGATAATCACAGTGGATTTGCAGACCTAACTCCCCAATCAGGAGGGAGAGGGATGTGGGTCCCCACCCATACAGAGGTAACATCTGGAGGCCTGAGACCTAAGAGGCACCTTTAAGCAGACCAAGGAAGTGGCAGAGGGGTAGTTAACTCTGGATCTGGGACATAACCCATTTTAGGTGACAGGTGCTGTGAATTTAATGTTCTCAGCTTTATCTAAAGTGGATGTTTTTCTTCCAGTTACAGCAGCACATGCCAAAATATTTTAATGAGCGCTCAGGAATGGAAAGCATGTTGTAGAGCAGGGCTGGAAATGCTGAGCAGAGAATCCCACTTACCTGTCTTTCATGGGGGCTGTTTCTACTCAGGGCTATCACTCTTCCCTTTAAGAGTACTTAAATATAAAACCGATTAAGATAATTTTGTTTTCCAAGACTGGGGGGGGAAATAAGCATCTGAGATAATTTGGTGCCTGGCCAGAAACCTAATTTGCCATTTCATTCCACTTCCTGATTGGCAGTGCTGGTGTAACTGTGATACTAGGGACTGAGAAATATGAAGTAGAGAATAGGATGTTCTTATCAGTGAAGAACTGTTAGTTTCTTTGGCTGTGAATACATGAAACAACATTCAGGCTAGTACTGCACAGCAGTGCTTCCCAGTCGCTATAGCCTAAGTTCCAGTAGTATGATTCCTCAGATATTCTGTAGTCTTGGCATGTGCTTCCTTGAAACGTTGTTTTACGTGTAATATCCACTTATATTGTATGTCGTATGGTCAGTAAAGGCGTTCAAGGTCTTGCACATCATCAATATGACTGAACTGTATTTTCCTTGCTGGAAGACCAGCTTGTTTCCTACCTGAAGGCTTTTGATCTTTTTACTAAATAATAATAAAAATGGTAACTTACTACGTCTGTGTTGCTTTTGGTTTTCCTCCTTCTCGCTCTTTTTCTCCACTGCGTCACTCATGTATTTTTCAGCATCTGATTCCCTAGTCTTTTATAATGTGCTAGATCCTCATTGCACTTAAAGAACACCCATTACACTGGGTGGGGGAGTATGGAAGGAGCCAGGAGATGATCATAGGGGACAGAGTGAGATTTGGGTCCCATGCCAATTTTTTTAAAATACATTCTCTCTCTTCTCCCCCCCCACCTTCCACCCCTTTAAAACTCATCTTTCTCTTCTTAGGCAATGCTCTCTCCTTCTTTCCTCATTCTCTTTCAGACTGTCCTTTCTCTCCATCAACTTCTCTTTCTGTAAAGGGTGTTTTTTCTTCCAGGCCAGAGCCTCCTCCTGTTGGAACCTGCAGTGAGGTAGTACTTGTGCGCTTATGACATCAGTCCATTGTTATGAAAATAACTCTGAAGTCAGAGTCTTGTATTAGAACATCAGTGTCGTAGCACTAAGCAGAGATGATAGGTTGTGAGGAAGGAAGCCCTGGCTTAAAGATAAATCGGGTCTGATTTTCACAATTGCTGAGCATCCAAATCTCCAGATGAAGTCAATGGGGGCTGCAGGTGCTCAGCATTTTTGAAAATCAGACTAGACTATCATTGGTAATTATCAAGTATGGGGCCAAATTCTCAGGAGGGGATTGCTGTCAAAGGAGGGAAGCTGCAGGATTCATCCATGGTAATTAAATATATGCAATCTGTCACAGTTCAGGGCAACTGCACCTGTATTTCCCTTCATTGGTCCAGCAAGGGCAGACACGCTCAGGTTTCCAGCGCCCCAGCTGTTGCTTTTCTTGGCTGGAATCTCCCTCCCACCCACCCCCATTCTGACTGGGATAACTTTCCAGGCTGGACAGTTCCAGGCCTTCACTGTGCAATTCCCAGCACAGACCGGTTGCCCTAAAACACTGACTTAATTTCTCTTCACAGACAGATAATAGTGTAATTATTACAGATATAACTCACCACCCAGCTCATTCTAAGCAAGCATGTTTTATTCTTAAGGTAAAAGCATTACAGAGAAAACATTAAAAACCATAAAAGAACCCACGCACGTGCTAATAAGCTTATCAGAGTGCACCCCAACTCTCTCATGGCCTCTGGCAGGTGCAGTCTTTTAATACCCCACCCTAACGGCCTCCTTGTGGTTCCAAGTTCATCAGAACTTCAGCTCAGAACAAGCACCCAGTCTTATGAAGCCCCGGTAGGACAAGTCCTTCCAATACTCCCTTAAAGATGGGGGCCATCTGTTGACAGAGGTCCTGTCCATTTGCTGGAGCAGGAAGAAGGCCCTGAGGCAGGTTAAATCCCAAGATTTTATCCAGTTTGAAATAGAGCGTGTGTGTGTGTGTGTGTGTGTGTGTGTGTGTGTGTGTGTGTGTGTATTTCTCTCCGGGGGGGTGACTTCAGAGGGTTGATAATGGAGGAAGTACATTAGCATCCCCTCTCCCTATTAGAGAATGTATATACAATGCCACAGCAACACATACACCGTTGCATTTTTAATACAGTGTATTATAAAAATACATTTTTAACCCCAAAGATGTTAACCCTAATTCAGTAAGATTTACCTTACTTTAATAACACTTAGCTTAATTCCGTAAGGTTTGTTCAGTATATTACAGGATATTGTCAGTCTGTCACACACTCCATCTACCTTTCAGCTGCTTTTAAGTTTTCAGTGAGAAATATGTAAAGGTTTTCTTCAGTGTCATAAACCTTCCAAATTTCACAAGGAGAATATCTTCTGCCATGCCTTCCAGTGCATACTAATTCCGTTTGTGGCCTCAGGATTTGAGTAATGGCTTAATACCTGGACTCTACTTGATTAAAACATTTCACACATGAGCTTATTTCCAGCAAGATGAAATACATTAGCAGCATTGTTCTGCGCAAACTGTCTCTTGACAATATGTTCTCTGTGCCTCATTTGTTATAGACCTAGGATATAGGCAGGCATTTTAAAGATAGCAGACACAGTACCAAAAAAAAGTTAATCCAGCCTGACTTTGGCTCCGCTGAGCTCTGCAGAGCATGTTCAGATTTGGCCAGTCTGATACCCTATGGATAGACCTTCCATATGAACATGACTCTTGCTTTTTTTAAAGCTGGGGCTCGACCCTAGAAAGGGCCGAGAATCCTCTGTGAGGTTTGAGCACCTTCAAACTCCATTTCAAGGCAGTGCTCCCAGCCTTGCTCCCAACTGGAGTTTTACCATTGACGTCAGTGGGAGCAGAGCCAGGCCGATGGGAGATGAAGTGCTTGGCAGCTTGCATGACTGGATAAAGAGAATAACCAACCCCCTACCTGTCAGATTACGGTGACATTGACAGGGCACTGTAGGGGAGCTTGTCGCTGCCAATGCTGTTCCTTTTTGGTAGATAAAAAGAAGACACTGGCTCTTGAGTGCTGTCAAACTTTTCATGAGCATTAAGGGCCCCACCCCGTGCCTTCCCAAATATTTTGAAATAAAAAAGAAAATGGTAAAAGAGCCTGGAACTGCTACATTACAAATGGTTGGTCTCACCCCGGATCTCCCATTGCTCCGTGACGTCAGGGTGGGATAGATCATGTCCCCATGATCCGGGCTGTGTCTGAAGACACACACTAGCCCACAGAGAGTAGTCTCGGGAAGACAGAAAAAATACAAAGTTATTCAGACATTGAGAATACAATCAAAGGATGTACCAACAAGTTGCAGAAATCTAGCCTGAATTTAGTCTCACACCTAAATGAGCTACAACAATTAAATTGACTTTCATCGTCACAGCTCTATTATAGACTCTGAAAAACATGCACTACTACTTCAGAGGGTAAGAGCCAAATGTCACCTTTCAGCAGGTGTTTCCAGTCCATCTGCAATGCAGGGCAGAAAGCTTGGGTTTCAAGTCACTATTGGACAGACGTAGGAATACAATCTACAGATTTTGTAGACAATGCTGATTTCAAATGTGGGAGCATGAACAGCCTCCCATATTTGGATGTCTGGATACATGTGAAGTGTACAAATTGGTCACTTACGTGCCTCAGTGTTAATCTGAACAGCCAAAGATAGGGTTTGGATGGTTTCAGACACCCAGGTTTCCAAATTGGAGTTCCCAATTATTCTAAGAACCTTCAGATTTTAATTTTAATGAGGCTTCCAAAGAATTTGCAGTCTGTTACACTAGAGTGCTGGAGACCCCAGGAACTTCACTGCAGAATGCATGGGGCTTTGATCTTGTGCAGCAAAAAGAAACAGTCAGTGGTAGACGTTGCTATTTCTGGGAAGTGAGAGTGGGCAAAGAGTGGCAGGTCCACATGGAGGAAAAACTAGTAATCACCCAGGCCATTCAGAACTGTACAAGACAACACTATTAATAATGCACTTCAGAACACTGGGGATTCCATTATGCCAGCTGACTATTCACATAGGTCAAATTCTGTTACCTTTACTTACGCTGAATAGTACTCACGATGATTCTGTCACTTTCACTCTCTTTGAGTGGCCCTGTTAATTTAGCATTATTTTACATAATTTATTTTTGATATTGAGATGTAAAAAGAAAACTCCAAGATACTGACCTCAGTGCATAATTTCTGATTTTTCACCAGTGTATAGATCAGAAAAAGGCTCTGTCCCTTTCTATAATAAAGCTGTGGAGAACTTGCAAAATTTTAATTCAAAAGTTCCGTCTGTGTTAAGCCCAAAATGACTGAGCTTCTTTAGTTTTAAGTAAGGTGAATAATATTTAGACTGTTATCTAGCTCATGCATTTCAAAGACAAAGTTCATTAGACATCAGAAGAAGGGAAATCTTTTGTACATTTTTTTTTTTGAAAGCAATACTATAAGTTGTTTTTCATTTAAGTGGAAAAAGGTGCTCTTTGTAAGGTCATGTATTACTTTTTTAACAACCCTTTCAAAAATATATGTGCAATTGATTTACATAGTCTGGAAAATCAGTCTAATTAGTACTGCTTCTTTAAAGTGTAAAGTTAGCCTAGAGTTACAATATTAGCTGAAAATTATTCATCATGACTTTTAATTATTTAATGACCACTAAACTATTGCTCTCATAAACTCATAGATTTTAAGGTCAGAAGAGACCATCAGAATCCTCTAGTCTGACCTGCACATAGCAGGCCACAGGACCTCATCCATCAACTCCTGTAATAGACCCCTGATCTCTGGCTGAGTAACCGAAGTCCTTAAATCAGGATTTAAAGACTTCAAGTTCCAGAGAATCCACTATGTTGTTAATATTACCACATTTTTTGAGAAACTTTCTTCTACATTTTGGGCCGTTTCTGTCTCCTGTTGAAGTATTTCCTCTGACTTCAATATCAGCTTTGCTGGACTTAGAGAACTAGATCTTCAGCGGGTATAATTTGGCATTGCTTCATTAATTTCCCATTCCCATCCCAAAACATCTATAAAGGAATACATAAATAGACCATCAGTAGTCTCAGTTTGGCCAAATAGATCTCTGTATACCTACTGTTGGTGTTTTTTGGCCAGTGTGGTGTGAAGCATACTGTGATCATATTTAGGTTTGAGGTGGGATGACAGGCCAGAGAAAACCTTGCTTCCATCTCCACCTCTCCCTGGAAGGACTGGGGAATGGATTAGGCATGGAGAGCAGGAAATCCTTGCTTCTCTCACTCAGAGGATCCAGGGAGGTGAACACCAGTGCAAACACAGAGGGAGGAGAAAGAAATTGCAATGGAAACACATAAATATTTCAGGCCACAGACTGAATTAATCCCTGCTAGGAAATAAGTGCCTTTGACCTGCAACAAGGGAATGCCCCCTTTACAGGAACTCAGTGTTATTCAATGGAATTTGCCTTGCAGGGCAGACAACCCGCAGCTGAACTTGTGGCTCTTTAAAATCCCAGCCCAGGCACCTGCTTATCCTCTCAGTTGTTGCTGCCCCAGGTGAGCACAGCCCATGTTGTGGGCTGATATAGGCCACAGCCCTACCTCTTCCTTATGAGGAAAAAAATTACATAAAGTATTAGTTGAAAAAAATAATATGATACATTCTTTCAATAATACTATTAGATTATTTGTCCAGTTCTAGTGTGTATCCTCCGACTACTCACACACACATCTATACTCACTGTGGAGATCTAGACATCAATTCATCTTACAGAGGAAATGCGTCCATTTTTGTGAATTTATGCTATCTTGAAATATGAAAGTACATATTTATCACACAGAGTGGTAAAATAGTCTCATTCAAAGCTCTGTTTGCTTTTCCCCCTTTATTCTCCATCCCATGACTGTCGGCTATTTATAACAACTTGCTTTGTATGAAGAAGAACTTCGAACTCTTCTCCCCTCACCCTTTTTCCTGGGGTCTGCTAGCTTAGATCAGATCTTCTCATTCCTTTACTGTGTACCTTTGATGTTCAGCAACAGTGGTAGTTGCTATGACAACCAAAAACTCCACCCAGCTCAGAAAACAATATTTTGAGGGGGTGTTTCTCTGCTTACAAATGTACATCTGACACAAGGGACAAGATGAGGCAAGTGTGATCAAAATAACCCATATATAAGCCTCTTTCAATCCCTTTTAGTCTTTGCATTTTTCAGAGCTTTATATGGTTCACCGTTTTGGGGGTTTTGCATTGTTCAAAGGAGACCTTTCACAACAGAGCAAACCTGGAAGAAACCTTTGTATATATTAATAAATGAACTTGGACAATAATTTTTTGTATTCCCATTGCCATTATTGGACCAGAACCTGAATAGGAATCTCAGAAGTTGGAAAAGGGGGAAAGGATCATTCTGTCCTTCTTCATTTTAGGCTATGTCTGGGGATATAATTTCCAGCAAGAGAGCTAGCATGCCACAAATAGAGGAGAAGCCGTGGCTACACAGGTGGTGGCACAAACTAGTTGTTTTGAGTACAATTCCACTTGACCCCTTGGGAATATACCTGGGTGGTTAGCCTGTGCCGCTGCTCATGTAGCTGCAGCTACCCTCCTATTTTAGCATACTGGCTTGATCAGAGCTAGAGTGGGTACGTCTACCCAAGCTGGAAATAACGCCCCCAGCTGCAGTGCAGCCATACCCTCAGTAAGGATTTCCCTCTATAGTACATTTCTATTGTATTGCTCAGTCTCATGTTTAAAGACTCAGGCAAAAGGGAGAGAAGTTTAGCTGCTTTTTGTGGCTGCAAAATCTCTCTGAACAACTTTGTCTTCTAAGAATTTGCTTAATACAAAAAATTATTTGGTGAATGATTTATACCATGGCGGCTTGTTCACCATGACAATTGCTTGGAGTTCTTGTTAGCTGTAATTTGCTATTTGTGCAATGTGATTGGTCACCTAAGTCACATAGTAATATTCAAGCTCCTTGATTGGAGGACATCCAAACCCATGTGTGAAATGGCTGTGCAAATACTTTGGCAAATAAATTATTGCATGATTATTTGCATCACCCTTTCATATCAATGGTAATAGAAAGTAAACAAAAGGAGTTCTGAATGCAATTGCAGTGAATACATAATTTTATTTGCATCAATGTTCTTGAATATTTCCTACAGTATTTTTTAAGCCCTTACCATAGGTGTTTTTCAGCATCCCTGCTCTACAGGTATCTCTCCTTTACTCCAAGACTGTGAGATTGGAATTAGTATTAGTTGTCATTTTTCCAAGATAAACCTCCTTTAATTATTTTATGTCCATCTTTTTAATCCCTACAAATAAAGGCCCCACATAATCTAAGGCAAACTGAACCTAAATTCGGTTGTCATATTTCCTGGATTCTGTGGCAATCTGGTGCAACAGACTGGAAATTCTGCAGAAGCTTCATTTAAAATGCAGGTTTTCAAATAATTAAATATTGAAATGTGCAATACAATTAGGAGTGTAGCTGCTGTGTTATGTGTTTGTTAGTGAATTTTATGCTATCCCGTATTATCAGTGTACTGAAGAAGTTTGTATAGATGACAAGTTACTGTATTGTGGTAGTCGAACCTGGAGTTTTTTGGCAGCTGGGATGGAAGAAGCTGGGGCTTTTGGCACCTACAGAGGAGTGGGAGGAAGTTTGGGATTGTGGGATAAGCGCATTAGAGATTCCTGGTGAAACAGATAACTATCCTGACTTTTAAATTGTCATCTCTGGATTTCAGACTTAACCCAGAGAAGTGAATGGGAGAGTTTACATCTCTCAGAGGTGTCATTTCAGGCAGTCTTCAAACTCCGGCTGAGATTACTACATCAGCTGCATCTGGTTCACATTTTCAAAGACATTTTTTTCCCCAACCATAATGATGTTACAAAAAAAATTAAATTCTGGAGCACACAGCTTGCAGCAAAGGGTGGATTTTGGAACAAATTCTGCAACTGTGGAATTGCAGAAGGACTCTGGCTATAGGTCTCTGTTTCTGTATTCTCACTGGTGGTCACAGTTTCTCCCAATTTATTACCACCGGTGAATTTTATTAACATGCTGCTTATTCCTCTTACAGATCATTAATGAAGACATTAAATAAACCCAGTCCCTGCAGTGAGCCACTAGGCACCTCCCCTTAGCTTGAAACACTGTCATTGATTATTACCCTTTCTTTGCAGTCTTTTAGCAAATTTTTAATCCACATGACCTTATGTAAACCAATTTGAATGATCTTTTCAGTTAAGGTTTTTTGTGAGGCACAGCACTGGATGCTTCATTAATATCCAAATCCATTAACTCCTGCCCATAATCCACTAATTCTGTCCAAAAAAAGCAGTCTGATCAAAAAAGATTTGTTCTTATAAACCCATGTGGCTTACTGCTGAGTTTTCTCAGGCTTCTTGCCTTTACCCCCAGCTTTAAGCCTTGTGAGGGGGCATGTGGACCTCCAGTGTGAGTTATTCTATTCCCTTCTTGTAGCTCAGTAAAGGGAAGTTTCCAGTTTTCATGGGGCTTTCTTCTTATGCATAAGGCCCTGTTTGAGGAAGGAGAGTAATATTTCAATTCAACATTGTAAAAGCACCTACTAGCACGTGATTAAATGAATATCAGTGGGTGTTAGTTATAAAGGACAACTGTACATTATGAGTCATTGGAACAGATCCCTGGTTGGCTAGCACTAAAGGAAAGGATTTTTAAAGCTAAAAGCACATTAGTTCTGAACCTTTTCAGAAAAGGGAAACTTACATTACTGCTTATCCTATTGTGTTTCAGTTTGTACTGAGTGAAACACATGGTAACCCTTTGTTATTGGCTATAACTTTTTATGTACAGCAACAACTTAAATAAAATATTTTGGGAAAACATAATTCAAGTATTGAATTTAAAGTAGTAATTAAAGGCAATGGCCATGATTTTCAAAAGTGACCAGTGATTTGGGCCTCCTCAGTTAATGGGGGCCCAACATGAAATACCTTAAAAGGGCTTAATTTTCAGTAAGTACTGAACACTCATCCAACCACACTCTGAAAATCAGGCCCCTTTAAAGTGTCTCAAATGGACACCCACAGATTGATAAATCCAGAATCACTAGCTACTCATGAAAATCTTGTTCAACATGTCTGAGAAAAAGAATTCCTAGAGCTAGTGTAAAAAACCCCAGCTTCCACGGAATTGCATACCATAGATAAACAACATTATTCATTCCCATCTCTATAAAAGTAGAAAGGGAATAAAAAGCTTGAAATAAAGCTCCCATAAATGGCTCCTTTGTTAGCACAGAGTGTGTAGGAGCCTCTCTAATACAGGGGATTCTCTACTGCTTGAATAGTATTGTACAGTACAATGAAAGATTCATGCAAAACATAGTCTGAATCTCTCTAAATACTGCATTATGCAGTTTGTTGTTGGAAACTGTGCCCCTTGGTATTTCATTTGTAGGACATATTGTTCCATGAACCACGTTAGCCTTTAAATTGTTGCGCTTTCTAAGGGAGGAAATTAAATAATAGCACAGCTTTCATTCCCACGAGCATTTGCTAGAAATATACAAGTGGCTCCCAGTCTCAAAACAGAACCATACTAAAGTATTTTTGACAGAGACCAGGAAAGAGAGGACTTCAAAACATAGGGTTTTCTAAAATGCCTACGTATACCCAAAACAGAAGGGGGGACTTTTACTTGGGAAGCACTCCAGCACATATTGCACTCTATGTTGGTGTATTAATTTTTGTCACTTTGCTAAGAAGTTACTGAATTTTACATCTTCAAATTAACTCCTGTTCCACTATAAACATCTTGCTGGCTATATATACATCTGTTAAAGTGACAAAGTATCTAGCTTTATCACTGTGGTTGCTTAGTCATATCTTGTAACTGTTTGGTATCTATAAGGGGCTCTGACTTTGGAGTAATGTGCACAAGAATCCGGAGGCAAATTCAGAAATGGAACTGTCTCTAGGAGAGATTAATTCACCTACAATATGCAGCTGAGATGGAGTCATCTGTAAGCATCCTAAAGAAATATACCCCCAGTGGAATATTGATTGACAATACATTAAACCAGTGAAATATGGGATAGACATTCCATCAACAGAATACTATCGTTATCTGAACAAACCTTGGAGTCAGCAAACAGTTACCTACTGAAGCATTGTCTCAGAGCTGAATAACTTTCTTTGATGGTAGTACTCTGACATGGGGTGAGGAATGTCACACTCGTATATACTGGGGGTGTAGGTAGTAGAATAAAGAGAACCATCCATGTTAAAAATCCAAATGGCACAGAATCCAAGAAATACTCCTGCGATTCTCTTTTTAAAAACAAAAAAAGGAAGGGGTAAGATAACGGCAGCCTTTCACAGGGATTGCAGAAATAACTACAGCTACTGTACTCAAAAGAGCAGTGAGTGACTAAAGATAAGTAATTGTTGGGCTGTGTGCTTTAAGGACTGTGTTCCTGTGTTTGGAAGGTCTGTGTGGGGGCTGAGTGAACAGCAGAGGTTGTTACCCACTCTTGATAACTAAAAAGGGCAGGGGGAAGAGTTGAGACCGTCATAAAGGCCTGTGACTAAAGAAATGATGTAAGGAGCAAACAGACAGAGAAGCAGCGAACTGGGGAGTTCAGAAGGAGATTTGAGATGCAGAAGTGCCTGGATGTATACGAGTTCCATCAGAGGTGAAGAGATTCTTAGAGGTAAAAACGTCAGTGGGATACAGAATGATCACCAAAGGATCCAGTGCAGTTCTATGTGTGTAGAGGTGATTGGAAAATAAGTGTTATCCCTGCCAAAAATGTAGACTTTTGGTAAAAAAAAAAAAATCAAAACCAAAAAATGTTTCAGCCCAAAACGTTGAGTCAGAAATGATGCTATGGTGCTTTATCAGAGGTTTGGTGCTCAAATTCACCTCTATGTGCCAGGATCCATGGCCAGACTGCATCTTCCATGATGCACCTTTTGCAGATCCATTGTGGTGCATCATGTGAGAGACAGTTCAGCTGAGGAGCCTGGCCCGTAGAAGAGAATGGGACATGAGGCAACCAAACTACAGCTCCCATGAGTTACTGCAGTTGCCATTCTGAATAGAAATTTTTTGATGTTCAGGTGTTTGTGGCTTTGCAAGTCAAAATTTTATATGGTAAGCAGACGCTTTTCATGCAAAAAAAATAATTCAGGCAAAAACCCAATTTTCGGATGGAAAAACAGATTCGGTGGAAAATATCTGCCCTACATATGTTCTGTTTCTCTTCCTGAACAAAGAGCAGGACGGCTGTGTGTGTGTGAAGCACAATCTGGCTTCCTTCAAGCAAGAGAAGATGGAAGAGTTGAAAGAATGATTGAAGTCACATTGAGAAACCATGGAAGCCAAACCGCCTCCTGAACCAAGAAGCCATCAGAGACAGTGCAAGCAGAGTCCATGCAAGGGATAGTTATGGAGGTGACAGAATGAAGTTAGAAAAATTTACCAACTAGGGAGCGTAACCAAAAGAGAAGAGGGGAGACAGCAATGAAGCGTTGCAACCTTGTCGACAACAGATATTCTTCCTTTTAGGAATAAGTAAACTGAGAACCAGACAAAAATGAACAGTAGCCTGATTAATGACCAAGAATCAAGAAATAAAAAGGAGCCTCCACAAAGAAATAGGCAGCAACATTCCTGATTGGTAACTCCATAGTGAAGACCCAGGATTGTACGCTTCCTCCCTGGATGCCAAAAGTGATGATGTGATAAGAAGGGTGTAGTATATCTTAAATGAGTGCTGAGGAATTTCCACTAATTGTTGCCATTGTGAGACAGAGAACAGGACAATTCAGTTAAATCAAAGATGAGTTCAGGAAGCTGGGAAGGCTGGCTCGATGTACATGAATTTTCCTAGATCCTTCCAATACCAAGAGTGTGTGAAAATAGGGGATGACTGATACTAGAGACAAGCTGATGTTATAGAGAAGAGGGTCTTGTATTCATGGATCATTGGAATGCCTTCAATAATGAGAAGAGACTCAAAGAACAGATTCCTCTTAAGCAAAAGTATAGGACACGTTTTAAACTAGTCTGGAAATTGGATGAGGTGTTGATTTCACCTACTCCAAACAACATGACATAGTAAAGTTACAGGTTGAGTTTTCCTGAAACAGAAAGTAAAGACTATGGAGGGAGTCTGTGAAAGAGGGAAGAAGAACATGAAGTGATATTCAGCACAGGAAAACATAATGAACTGGGGTTTTAATGAGTTGATGAGATTCTCACAAATGGAATGACAATTAAACAAGTACACTCTATTCAGAGAGACAAAAAGCAAAGAAGAGGTGGGAGGGTGGTGCGATCTGTCAAAGGTTTCTAATATGTTCTACCACCAAGATAAAATTTGGTTGTGGAAGAAGTGTGGTAGTGAAATTCTTGGATAAGAGTATAAGGAACGAAGGGAGTGGAGGAGATAAATTTCAGGGAGCATCTAACACAGATCGCTAGGGCTTGAGAAGAGTGAAAATAAAGCTTTCCAGAACTATCTGTCAGGATTCCCAAAGCCACACTATACTCATGGCACTTCTTAGTTATCTCAATACTATATCTGAGTAACAAATGCAGCCAAATGTGTCACTGGCCGTTTCCTAAATTACACAGAGTATAAGAACGGCTATATTGGGTCAGAACAATGATCCATCTAGCCAGTATCCTGTCTTCTGACAGTAGCCAGTGCCAGATGCTTCAAAGGGAATGAACAGAACAGGACACTTATCAACTGATCCATCCACTGTCATCGAGTCCCAGCTTCTGGCAGTCAGAGGTTTAGGGACATCCAGAGCATGGGGTTGCATCCCTGCCCATCTTGGCTAATAGCCATTGATGGACCTATCCTCCATAAATGTATCTAATTCTTGTTTGAATCCAGTTATACTTTTGGCCTTCACGAAATCCCCTGGCAATGAGTTTCACAGGTTGACTGTGTGGTGTGTCAAGAAGTACTTCTGTATGTTTGTTTTAAACCTGCTGCCTATTAATTTCATTGGTGCTCCCTGGTTCATGTGAAGGGATAAATAACACTTTCACTTTCTCCACACCATTCATGATTTATAGACCTCTGTCATATCCCCCCACCCCGTCACCTCTTTCCTTAACTGAACAATCCCAATTTTCTTAATGTCTCCTCATGTGGAAGCTGTTCCATACCCTTAATAATTTGTGTTGCCCTTCTCTGTACAAGGTATATAGTGGCATTATGATATTTTCTGTCTTTTTATCTATCCCTTTCCTAATGGTTCCTAACATTGTTAACTTTTTTGACTGCCGCTGCACATTGAGTGGATATTTTCAGAGAACTATCCACAATGACTCCAAGATCTCTTTCTTGAATGGTAACAGCTAATTTAGACCCCATCATTTTGTAGGTATAGTTGGGATTATGTTTTCCAATGTGCATTACTTTGCATTTATCAACACCGAATTTCATCTTCCATTTTGTTGCCTAGTCACCCAGTTTTGTGAGATCCTTCTGTAAGCCTTTGCAGTCAGCTTTGGATTTAATTATCCTGAGTAATTTTGTATCCTCTTCAAACTTTGCCACTTTATTGTTTACCCCTTTTCTCAGATCATTTATGAATATGCTGAACAGCACTGGTCCCAGTACAGATCCTTGGGAGACGCCACTATTAACCTCTCTCCACTGTGAAAACTGACCATTTATTCTTACCCTTTTGTTTCTATCTTTTAACCAGTTACTGATCCACGAGAGGACCTTCCCTCTTATCCCATGACTGCTTACTTTGCTTAAGAGCCTTTGGTAAAGGATCTTGTCAAAGGCTTTCTGAAAGTCCAAGTACACTATATCAACTGGATCAGCTTTGTCCACATGCTTGTTGACACGCTCAAAGAATTCTAGTAGACTGATGAGGCATAATTTCCCTTTACGTAAGACATGCTCACTGTTCCCCAACATATGGTCTTCATTTACGTGTCTGATAATTTTGTTCTTTACTATAGTTTCAGCCAATTTGCCTGGTACTGAAGTTAGGCTTACTGGACTGTAAATTGCCAAGATCACCTCTGAAGCCTTTTTTAAAAACAGATTTTACATTTAGCTACCCTCCAGTCTTCTGGTACAGAGGCTGATTTAAGTGATAGTTTACGTGCCACAGTTAGTAGTTCTGCAATTTCACATTTGAGTTCCTTCAGAACTCTTTGGTGAATACCATCTGGTCCTGATGATGACTTATTACTGTTGATCAATTTGCAGTCAACATTACTATTGTTATTTGTATTGCAGTAGCACTTAGGAGACCCAATCATGGACAAAGACCCCTGTTGTGCTAGGCACTGTACAAACACAGAACGAAAAGCCTGTCCCCGTCTAACACGGCAGCTGCAGCCACAGCCAGAGAGAGTCACTCCTCCAGTAGTAGAAAGCATGGTCGTAGGGTTAAGGCAGTTGACTGACTTGGCAGACCTGGGTTCAATTCCTGGCTTTACCACAAGCTTCTTGTGTGGCCCTGAGCAAGTCATTTAATCTTTATATGGCCTGGTTCCCAATTTGAAGAATGAGGAGTATCAATATACTACCTTTCTGTCTTGCACATATATAGATTTTAAGGTCTTTGGGGCAGAGGCTTTCTCTTACTATATGTATGTGCAGTGCATAATAGAATTCCATTTTCAGTTGGGGCCTCTGTGTGTTACCATAATACACAGAGTAAGTAGTAAAAATGACATCAAATGCTGGAACATCACTGGGCTTATTTCTAATACACGGGGCTTAATTCCGATCTCTCTTACACCAGTGTAAACCAGGAGTGATTAAAATCTGTGGAGTTTTAACTAATGCAGGATAAGAATTAACCCCCCTGTGATTTGTGCCTTGTGGTCTCTTTCTATTAAAGTGATTCGCTGAAGACAGTGCACCAATATGTTGCTTCACACATTATTTGTATATCTGTGAAGCACACAATGAGCATTGTTGGCACTTAATATTAGAAAGTAACTGAAAATAGAGTGCAGGGACTACACACACATAAGTGATGGCAGTATGGCTAGAATACTGGGGATGTGTTGCAAAAGTCTAACTTTCTTTTAGTTTTCGGTTTCCCTTCCCTTTTGTTTGTTTATAAATAGCCAGAGTTCTCTTGTTTTCCCATTCAGTTTGCATAAATATTTCCCAGCAGAAATTAAAGAGGAACTGCGCAATCAAACGCAATGACACACCTGCTATTAGCAAGACATTTCCTTTCATTACAGCGTAGAAGTTGGAATAGTAACTATAGCTTTTGTCAGTTTATTCCTTTCACATTCATTGTACGCAGCAGGATTCCTAAAGATGTGTTCTCTTGATACCTATACATTTTCTTTTAACATCTGTTATGTTTGTTTTTAATGCCATCATTTCCAGTATCAGATTCCTAGAGCAAAAGATAGCACTGATGCCAGCTTAGCTTTGCCTCATGCCACAGGAATTGCTTTACATGGATAAATGCAGCCACTGCTGAATGGATATTTAAAATATCTAGCAGCATTTTCTTTACAGGAAAGGCCAAAATCCAATCCACCGTACTATATTTGAAACTCCTGTGCAATGCTGCAGAAACAAAAGTGCCAGGGAAAATTACCCCAAAAGTTGACGGAAAATGAGTTTTTAATATTTAGCAATTATAAGGCCTTTTGTGTGTTGATTTGATAGCATTTTGTAAAGTCTTGTTATGCCCGGTATACAGATGGGGAAACTTCAGAGCAGGTGACTTGCCCAAGGCCTCAGAGGAAGTCAATATCAGAGACAGGACTGTAACTTAAAAGTCATTCATTCTTTGTCCTTAGCAGAGAGCCTGTTTGTTCTCTTTCCATGAATCTGGCTACTTCTACAGGTCTCTTATTCTTGGCAAATCTCTCATCAGGCTCCCTCCACTAGTAGAGGCACTTCCTCTGTTGCTGGGCTTCTCGCTGAGCATGAAATTCATCCTAGTACAGAGGGATAACTCAAGGCCTATGTACCAATTAAGGGGTGAATAGTGCACCCCTTCTGTTTTCCTTGAAACTCCTGGCTCCTATAATCTCTGCTCACACTTTTGACACTGCAGAACTTTCCAATATCACAGCTACTTGCCAACACTTTTCATCTAACACTTTTCATCTGGTACTTACTGGCATGCTAGTTGTGAATTTTGGTAGTGCCAGCTTTATGTGTAATGCAGATAAGATGTGGTGAAACTGTCCACTTCATGAAAAATGAAAAGCCCACTGAAGTCTATGGAAGTCATTGTACCAGGCCCATAGGCCCCAATCCTATATTTTGGATATCACAATTAGGGTACGTCTATACTACCCGCCGGATCGGCAGGTAGTGTTCGATGTATCGGGGATCAATTTATCGCGTCTTGTCTAGACGCGATAAATCAATCCCCGAATAGACGCCTGTACTCCACCTCGGCAGGAGGAGTAAGCGGAGTCGACGGGGGAGCCGCCGCAGTCGACTCGCCGCCATGAGGACGGCCAGGTAAGTCGAACTAAGATACTTCAACTTCGCGCGTAGCTGAAGTTGCGTATCTTAGTTTGTAAACACCCCCCCCCCACACACACACACACACACACAGTGTAGCCCAGGCCTTAGCCTTACATGTTTTTGCACTCATGCAGTGTGAGCCTTTACAACTCCAATCAATAGAGACTTATTTTATTCATGGTGATATTGCAAATTGTGGGCTCACCGTTAATTTGAAGAGCATTCTTAACATGTTTTGGGAAGTGTTTGTGACTTACCATGTTGGATACCAGATTTGTTGCTCAGTATTGAGTCTCATTTAGAGTGAGTCAGTGCCTTGGACCATCACATGTCTCAGATGTCTAATTATTTTCCCAGTAGCGTTTGTACTTTGATATCTTACCACTGCAGAGGCCTGAGATGAAGATAACAGGTCTCCTCATGATCTGTCATCTTTCCTTGGGTTTCTAAAAACAGTCATTATGTAACCGGACATGATGTAAAAGACTGGCCAAGATTTTCAAAAGTCACTAGTGATTCTGGGGAGTTCAGTTTTTGGATGCCCAGCTTGACACACCTTAAAGGGGGCCTGATTTTCAGAAAATGCTGAACAGCCACCTTCTGAAAAACAGGCTCCTTTAAAGCTGTCTCAAATTGGACAGCCCAAAAAATTAGGCACCCAAAATCACAAGTGTCACTTTTGAAAATCCTGGCACCTAGTATTTCTTACTCACAGATTAGGTTCTAAGTTCTAGGCCAGTGTTTCCCAAACTTGGGACGCCGCTTGTGTAGGGAAAGCCCCTGGCGGGCCGGGCCGATTTGTTTACCTGCCGCGTCCGCAGGTTTGGCCGATCGCGTCTCCCACTGGCTGCGGTTCGCTGCTCCAGGCCAATGGGAGCTGCTGGAAGCGGCGGCCAGTACGTCCCTCAGCCCGCGCCTCTTCCAGCAGCTCCCATTGGCCTGGAGCGACAAACCGCGGCCAGTGGGAGCCGCGATCGGCCGGACCTGCGGACGCGGCAGGTAAACAAACTGGCCCAGCTCACCAGGGGCTTTCCCTACACAAGCGGTGTCCCAAGTTTGGGATACACTGTTCTAGGCAACTGAATTTGCATTATATGTTGTAGAATAAAGTATAAAGGCATATCAAATTCCTAATGCTCAGACAACACAAATCTGCTGTGCTGTAGACTTAACTCCATCACAAAACATAAGTTTATATACGTGATTGAGATGTCAGAGAGAGGGAGAAGAATTATAGGTTAAAAATCTGCAGTGCCAAGTTTGCGGAGGAGGTGTATTTTTTTTTAATGTATTAAATAAGAAAAAGATTTTGGGGTCCATATTTCTTTCACCAATATAATTTGACCAACAACTTCAGAAGCCGGTGAGTTAATTTTTATTTGACATATCAAATAAATGTTTTAATATATTTTTAATACTGCAGTTACTTCTAGTTCTCTGTTTCCTACTGCGGATAAATGTGTTTCCATACACCAGACACCCTGGGAAATCTCAATGCACAGAAATTGTTAATGAAAATGGCCAAAAAAAAAAAAAATTAAAGTTGCTACATTTAAAAAAAATAAGCTCAGGCTTGCAGCCACATTACAACAATGCACAGAATTCATAAAGTAGCTCAATCAACTCAATAGTTCTTGAAGAGTGTGTGTGTGTGTGTGTGTGTGTGTGTGTTAGGACTAGATTCTCCACAGAAAGGAAAAAACAAAGAAAAAAGTAATGTATTAAAAATGATCAAAACACTTTTTTCTTCATACACCAGAAAGAGAGAAAAATAATCAGTGTTATAAAAAATAATTTGTTAAATGTCAGCATAGCACATTGGAAAATGCAGAAAATAAAATAAATGCAATTCTGAACAGTCCCTAATAAAAACAAAAGCAAACCATGGTCTTGATTCTGCAAAGACTTGTGCATCTGCTTAACTTTATGCCTCAGTAATCCCATTTATTTCAGAAGTGATCTCTGAGTGTGTAAGTGTTTGCAGGATCAGGGCCCCAAGATGATCTACTTTCATTGATAAGTATCCTTGCCCAAAGGTTTTAGGTTGCTGTGCACTGAGATTTCTCAGGGTGTTTACGGTATGCAGACACATTAACAAAAAACTTATGTGAGAGGGCATTGGATCAGGCTCCTAATGCAGAAAAGAGAAAGCAAAGCATTGGGAATATACAGGTGGAGGAAACCCTTGAATCTTGCATGGTTTTGAATGTAAAGTGATATCTTCAACAAACTTTGAAAAGTTTGTTTGAATTAGTTTAACAGGATCGGGGGAGGGGAGTAGAGGGTATTAGTACAATGATCTCAAAACTGAGTCTAGACTTTCTGAGATCCATGGCCTGACTCAGGGGTGGGGACCAGTTTAAGCCTGTGTTGGTTAGGTTAAGACAGGTTGGCAAAATGGGTGAAGGAAAGCTTACGTTGTAGAGATGCTGTGTGACAGTGAGAGTTGAAGAAGACACCGGGCAGATCCAGATTCTACTTGCCAAAGGGGAACAAAATGTCCAGCCCCAAAAGGGCAAAGGACCAGAATTACATCTTGAGAGAAAGAAGATGGAGTTCAGGGTATTGACTAGCCCAGAGAAGCTGGATCTTGATGACTGGAGGGAGAAAACCCTAAAGACTTATGAACAGCCCCAAACAAGGGATAATGTGCAGCTACACTGTCTCTCACGGAGCTCCAATACCCAATGACTTACAGAGCTCTCTAGGATGTAGAGGAGTGTGCATGCTACACCATCCCTTAGGATGGTGGGGAGGCCTTGAATAAGTGTATTCCCTCCAGGGAAATGCTCCGGACATAGGAGTTTGCCTCAGTCTAGACTACAGCATGCGTCTTTATTAGATATTGTTAGACCAATGTTATACATGTATTATATTTTTTTAATGATATCTATGTTTTCATGGTATATAATACCGTTTAATGTATGATTAAACTACAATATAAGCCGCTCAGTGCACATATGTTACCATACTTTTCCCAGACCAGAAATAAATGTTTCTTTTGGATAATTCCTGCACTGATTTCCCTCCCAGCTCCTCCATTTCTGATTTTATTTTATTTTTTATGCTCTAGAAATCTGGACAAATGATAATTTTTCATCTGTATAGGTCCAGTTTCCGAAAAGCAGCTCTGTACAGGGAGAGCACTTAAGCACACACTTGAATATTTTGCTTAAGAAAGATGGACTTAAGCACGTGCTTCAGTGCTTTCTTGAATTGCAGCCCTAGGAACGGAGCTTGCAGATCTAGTGCAGACGCACTTCACCTTTCAGTCTAAGGAGTGAAGATTGCATTTCAAAGTCATTTTTGGAACAGGAATATCTGACCCTTTGGTTAAAACATTGCTAACTGCAAGCTGCTACACCAATGTGGTCCTTTTCCCGGTATCACCTTGGTGTCTCTTGGAACCCTAAAAAGAAGCACCAAATTTGTACAATGTGATAGGAAAGCTAATCAAACAAGAGGCAGAGTCTCATAAGTGTTACCCTTCTCTGAGACTATAGGATACTGATGTTTTTTTTAAAATAAGTGGCTACAAGATGGTACAGTATGATTAAAAAAAAAAAACCTTTTCACTCAGCTTGTTGCTGCTTCTTCCATCTTCCTCATTTTACTGTATTTGTGGTTTTCATTTTATATTGATCGCAGTCATCTTCCTTTTGGGAGGTTACAAAAAAACAACCACCTACCTGCCATATAAATCTGAGGACCTTTAACAATCACTGTCTAAAGGCCAAATTCAGTACAATTCAATTCTGCATTTGATGGCATGGGAGCAGACCTGTGTGAATCTGGGTGGTTTTGGTTTGTGGGTGCTGGGGATGTGCAAACTATTTTTCTTTTCCCAGCATCTGATGGGGTGTACCTGGGCTGGCAGGGAGCTAGACTTTCACCATGTGTACTGACATCCATGCTCTGAAGGAGGAGGTATGTGATAGGGTGCGCACACCCCATTCCTGGGCTGACAGGGAAAGAATTAACCCACTTTCCCTAGAAAGGCCCATAGCTGTTTGTATTGATTGCAAAGACCCTTGAGCAGTGGAGACAACTGAGAGGAAGGGGTGGGCTCTATGTAAGAGGTCAGTTGCTAGAAGCACAGAAGGAGGTGCGTACTGGGAAGGATCCCTTCAGTAAGACTGAGCCTGGGGAATGGGCTGAGGAGCTATTTGTGCAGAATTTTTTGTTGGCTTTTCATTGCCCTACAAATAGGGGGCAACTTTCATTTGTTGAGCCAGCGGGACAAATCTCACTACTGGCAGATGGGAAACTGAGCTATGTTTGTCTGGATGATGGGATGGGGTAAGCTCACCTACCTACACAGTTCATATGGGATTTGCTTCCCTTAAGATTCAGGTTTGGGTTTTGAACAAAATTCAGCTAGTTCTTTGGTTTCTGACTGAAATCACCATATTTTATCATGTGTTGAAAAGTTCAAATTTCCTACCCTTCAAGGCACTGCACAGTACTCTCTGGGCCTGTACTTTCTTTTTAAGGCCAGATGGGACCATTAGATATCTTGTCTGACCTGCTGCATAATACAGGCTGTCGATTTTCATCTAATTACTACTGTATTGAGCCCAATAATTTGTGTTTTCTAAGGCGTATCTTCTAAAAAGGCATCAAGTCTCTCTTTGAAGACATCAAGAGGTGGATAATCACCATTTCCCTTGATAGATTGTTCCAGTGCTTAATCACCTTCGCTGTTAAAAAAAAAAAAAAAAAAAAAAAGTGCCTTATTTATCTGTCTCTAATTTCTATCCATTTGTTCTTGTTATACCTTTTTCTGCTAGATTAAAGAGCTGTTTAGTACCCGGTATTTTCTCCCCGGGAAGGTACTTGTATCCTATAATCAAGTCACATCTTTATCTTGTTTTTTATAAGCTGAACTCTGAGTATTTCACTGTATGGCATCTGATCCTGACTTTGACTCGCTTTTGTGCGTCTTCTCTGCGCCCACTCCAGTCTTTCAATTTGCTCTTTAAAATGTGGACACCAGAACTGAACACAAAATTCCACTATCAGGCTCACCAATAGCATAGACAGAAGTAAAATCACCTCCCAACTCTTACTCACTGCTCCCCTGATTATACATCCAAGGATCACATGATCCCTTTCGTAACAGCATTGCACGGGCAGTTCATGTTCTGTTGCTTCTCCTTTCTGGATCTGGACCCAAGTGCCTTCACCAGATGCACAGCTTCTTAGGTTCTCAGGAGACAAGCTGCTTCCTGTAGGACTCCTAAAATATATGAGAGACTAGGCATTCCAGTGATGACAACCCAAATAGTTCCAGAAGATTGGCACCAGCATGCATACATTCTTTGTTTTGTAAGCCAGAAGCCCTGGAGTGTGCAGTGCTGGCTATTAATTTTTTTTACCCCCCTGTTTAAAAAAACAAAACAAAAAAAACCCTAATTCCATTTTTAAAAGGCTACAGTAAGGATGCCCAGGTAAGAGAAGCACTCAAAAGTCTGGAAGGGCCAAACGGTTTCACATGCAACTTTAACTCCATCAGAGTGGCCAGGTCTTGTGATTTTTAAATTGCAAGCCTCATTATGTTTGGTGCTTTTCTTAGAACCCCAGTTCCTATAGTCATGTGATTACATGACAATTTCAGTTTTCATAAAAAAAAAAGTTCAACCCACAGGATTACAGAGAAAAGCTTGAAAATAAGGACCCTAACGGCTCACAAACCAGAAGTTAAAAAAATGTTTTTTAAGCCACTCTTGTTGTTTTGGGGATTATGCTTTTATTGGTACCTGTGGAGTCAGATACACACCAAGGGGCCAGATTTTCCAAAAGCACTCATCTCCTGTTTAGGCACCAACCTCAGTGGGCCAGATCTTTGAAAACAGCTCAGCATGCTGAGAGTTAACCGCTTTTGAAAATCTGGCACTAGTTGTGGATGCTGAACACTTTAAAAAATGTGGTCCCAAGCCTCAAGTTTAATGTTTGATGTAGAGTGTTTGAATCAGGCCCATTGTGTCTGGCAGCCATACAAGGAAGGTGAAATGCAAAGCCCTAGAGCTGATGCACATTATTTCTTGCTAGTCCAAGTATAGCCTGCATCAGCATCTCATTAACAGGAGTGAAAGTTTTGCCTCAACTGCCGAACTTGCAGCATTTGGTACTACTCAGCAGGTTCGCACTTTTTTTTTTTTTTTTAAACAAATGAACAAATTATTAGAAGCAGAGCTTATGTCATAGTCACATTATAGCAATTACTGTCACAGCACAGTACAGAGCAGCATCCATCCGGACTCACTTGGGCCTGGCAGGCATTGAGTTACATTAAGGGTGGCGCACGTCTGCACTGTCCTGATGGAAGTCCAGAAGACATTGTGTCTCAAGTATGCACCATGCATCCTGAATCTACTAGGAACTCAGGGCCAGTTCACCCAATGCTGCTCACATTATTTGGATGTAACAGGTGCTCTCCACCAAAACCAACCAGCATGTTGTTGACCTGGGCCTGCCTCTTCTTCACCTCGCAATTATAGCACTGCTAGCTAGGAACAGTCCTTACACTTGTGGGAGTCCACGCGCTCCTTGTATCCTCCTCCTCCTGAATAACAGCAAGGATTCCAGCCACAATCTGACCCTCAGCCTGGGAGCAAGTTCCTTGTCACCAAGTTATAACATCGTTATCACTCCAAAAGTAAGCTTTTCATATCTTTGACAAAATTTCAGAGTCAGTGGTGCCATGTGAAATCAATTGATTCCCTCTGCAATAAATTGTTGCCAGTATCTTAAGAAGTGCAAAAGCACTCCGTATGACTAACGTCTGACTCATATGAAACCTGCATCACTAACAGTATCTATTACAGTCAGAAATCAGTACTTCCCTTCAATTTAGAAGGTATTTTTGTGCTGTGTGTGTGTTAGGGAGGGAGGTACTCATAGGCCTATGTAGCTGGTGCAAAATATAATCCTGAAAAAAGACCAGAAATGAGGGATTCATCAGAAAACAGGGAAGTACTTCAATAACTGAATTGAAGAAACAGCTGTCAAAGAACATCACCGCTCCCCATGCTCTGTATTAGCTGGGGGACAATGTATGTTGTAGTACCCAGGTTCATTCCAGAACGATAGCTTTATTTGTGAAGGACCTGATTCTCCACCTCTTTACACCAGTCTTGTACCATCAAAATTCATTATCTTTGTACTTGGAGGATCTTACTTTTCAAACATGCTAGGGAATGGGCAATTTAATGCTGAATTCAATTGCTGATCTCAGTGTCCCTTTCTCTAATACTTCCATCCCCTGATGTCACACATGCATGATTTGTCATATTCTTTTGAAGTGATCACTTGATCTCATGTGTTTTGTTATTCATGGAATTATTACCTTTCCCCCAATCTTGCTTTAATTTCATCAACCCGGTTGCTTTGGATTTTGTGCTGCCAGTATAATATCAGTTCTTAGGGAAGAGAGAAAGAAGAACTTTCCTCCAAACCAAATCAGACACTTTTCCCTTCCACTCTTCCCCACTCTCATTTTTTGTTTCTCTTTTCAACTCCCCTCCCTGTTTCCTGTCCGTCCCTCCCCCAAGTATATCAACAATTGGGAAAAAGTTTGGAACTAGTGGTTAGGGTGTTAACCTGGGACTTAGAAGACCTGGGTTGAAATCTTTGTGCTGCTACAGACTTCCTGGGGGACTTCAGGTAAATGTTTTATTCCTCGGAGTCTCAGCTCCGCATGGGGATAATTCCTCACCAGGGTGTTTTGATAAGCCCATTAAAGATTGTTTAATGGATGGGCACATAACTTCACATCTCTTTTATCTTTCTTATATCTTTCCTGTTCTCCTTATTTAGGCCCCAGTTCTGCAAAACCCTTAATCACATGTGTAACTGTAAGTGTGTGAATAGTCCTGTTGATGTCTTTGACTTCATTAAGACAACTCAGGTACCTGATTGCACACTTACTCACATGCTTTGATGGATCTGGACCTAAGAAAGCAGCACTCCTGAAAAGAAAATATCTGTTCCTGTTGCTTTTCCCCAGGGATCAGTCAGCTTCTGGCCCTGATCAGTCTCTGTGGTCCCAAGACACCATGGCCCACTGCAAATGTTAAATTTAAAGTTCAGTGGGTCACAACAGTGAATGTGTTCTTCAAAAGTCAGGACCTAACCAACACATGCATATACCAGGAGATGCAAGGGGGTAAAAGGATTTGAGCAGCGGTTTCTGATACCTCTCAGGAGTGTGCCCTCACTGGCCTATGAAATACTCACTCTCAATCTCCCCTGTTGAAACTGTTCCACTGGGTCTAAACAGAGTCCCTTGAGAAGGGGAACTGGACCCTCTATCTTCCATGTCCCACAGCTGGGTTGGGAGTTCTTTGAGCTGTGTGCTGCCCCATTCAGCTGTATGCACCCATCTGATTTCACTATCTAACAGCTCCATGCACCAGTGCATGTACTGTGAATAGACGTAGATGGGAATGAAGTATTCTGTGTCTACCCATGTCCCTCTGAAGGGATGTATGTCTCTGTACACAGGCGGGTGGGGGAAGCATTGAACCATTTCTCTTTGGCTAGAGAAAGGTTGCAGTTGCCTGCCTGGAGTTCAGGGCTTTGCAGCAGAACAGCACTTAGATGCAAGTGTGGGGGAATTAGCCCCTTACACCTGCACACAACAGGAGCGCTGCATCAGGGTTTTTTGTGGGCTGAGTTTGACAGTGTTCCTTTTCCTTCAAGACACTCTGCTGAAGCGAATCACACTTAGACTTGTGATTTGGACTTGGCTGAAAGAAGCCACATTTTTACCTTTGTTCTGATTGAGGGTCACCACGTCCTATTTGTCTGGCCTTTAAAGGGACAGACCATTCCTTTCATGTCCTGTTCTGCTTTACAGTAAGGCACACTAGCAAGGCACGTCAAATCGTGGTTTCCCCTCTAGCCTGCCTGTCACATTCTCCCAACAAGGAAATATCCCACTGCTTAAGTCTAAGCCTCCCTGACTGCTCATAGGTCATAACAATATATTTGGCGGTGGCAACCAGCAAGTCAGGTTGGTAGATGGTGAAAAACACTCAGTTCAAGCTCTAAACATCCTGAGCGAGCTGCATCCAGGAAACAAAAACACAGTAGGGTGAGGCGGTGGGGGACAGAAATCTCTGCTGAGTGAAGTTTTGTGGGCACAAGAAAAACACTCCAATGCTTTGGGCCAGATGCTGTTTTCACCAGCTGAGCATCTGGTCTGATCATGTATAAACTCTGTAGCCATTCCATAGAAAGAGATTTTGCAATAGGGGTATATCTTGCAAAAGTACTATTTAAATGTTAATATCCCCATTGTTTTAAATGTTTTTATAGGTTTTGTGCCAATGAAATGCAGTTATACTGGAACAATAAAGACATTAAAAATATGCAATGGCTAATAATCCTTACATGCCAAAAAGCTGGCATCCAAATAACTTGTGTATTAGCTATGATGCTAGGAAGGAAGAAAATAGATATTTCCCCAATTCTTCAAGAGCAAAGCCTGGCGAGTGATTAACAACCACAGTCTGGCAATTAACATATTGGAGGGGTTAAAGGAATGAGTTTAGTTCCTCTCCTAGGGTCTGTCTCACCACTACAGTACTTTTTACTTTATTGCTTTATGCAGTTGTTACCCTTGATAATACTAGAGTAGTACAGTGGTTAATCAGAGTTGTAGTATTTTAGGAAATATTTAATAGTTGTTTTCATGGCTTCCTGTCTATACCATATTGTTCATTTGCTTTGTTTGTTTTTATGTAACTACTGTTCCTGGGGGGTTTATATCCTTTCCTTTATTACTTTGACTTTCTCTTTTATAAACTAGCCAATGGATGACTAAACATGTGGGCCAGATTCCGTTCTCACTTCTACATCAGCAAACCTCCATTGACTTCAGTGGAGCTACTCCTACTTTCCACTGGTGCAAGTGAAATCATGCAGAATCAGGGCCTAGAAGATCTGCTCTGACCTAATATGATGACATGGGGAAGTACATGTGCCTAATCAGGACAGTCTCAGCACTACGGGTATTGTGTACCTAGTAAAAATGAAGCTGGTTGGGAAACGAATGTGTCCAACAATTGAATGGTTGGCCAATCTTTCCCCAAAGCCACATGACTATCTTACTTTCAAGTTGGTTAATGCAACACCTGTGTGTTTAATTAGGATTCTATAACAATGTACAATTTACTTTTCAAAAGAATTGGCTGGGTTAATAATTTAGCATTAGGGACTACAATGGTTTAGAACAAATTAAAACCTTAGTTAATATGCAACAGTTGCTGTACTCTGATGTAAATGGAGCTAAACAGATTTACACCCGCTGAGGAGCTGGCCCTATATGCCAATAAAACAAATATATTTAAGAAGAAAAATGACTTATGCCAAAAAGATGTTAATCTCTGATGTTTCAATTCTCTAGCAGTCTAATTCTTGCAAGCTGGCATGTGCCAGAGCTCCTATCTCTAATATCTTATCTCAAACAATAAATTGCCAAAAACACTAAAAGGGAAAGTTAATCCATTAGTCCCAGTGGTGGATATGCTTGGGTCTCAGTTGTGACTGACAGTGGGTCTGAAGTTTTGGCAGAAAATGACTTAATGGACCAACTGGTGTAAATTGGTGTCACTTCATAGACGTCAATGAGGCTTTGTCAAAATATACTAGCTGAGGATCTAGCCATCGTGTGTGTGTGTGTGTGTGTGTGTGTGTGTGAGAGAGAGAGAAATCTATTTTAATCTAGAGTATGAGGCCAAACCAACGTAAGGAAGTAATTTCTCTACTTGGAAACAATAAAGTATAGAAATAAACGGGAAAAGGTTAATCAGCATGGGAATTAAACTGCAAGGCCTGAGTTCCAGGATTTAAAGACTGAACCCTGTTGTGAAGGTAGGTTATGTTAAATGAAAATGAGTCGTCCTAATAATTGCAGTAATGTGATTAATACTTCACTTGTATGGACCATTATCAGATTCCCAGCATCTGGCAAAGGTCTCTCTGAGCCACAGCCATGGTGGAACAGAAGGGAGAGGCACTTTTCTAAAATAGTGCAGGAGCTGGCCAAATGCTTCAGATATTCTGGGAAGGCCATGCCTAAGGGTACATCTACACTTACCGAAGGGTCCGGCGGCAGGCAATCAATGTTCTGGGATCGATCCCGGAAGTGCTCGCCGTCGACACCGGTACTCCAGCTCGGCGAGAGGAGTATGCGGCATCGATGGGGAAGCCTGCCTGCCGCGTCTGGACCCGCGGTAAATTCGGACTAAGGTACTTCGAATTCAGCTACGTTATTAACGTAGCTGAATTTGCGTACCTTAGTCCGAAGTGGGGGCTTAGTGGGGACCAGGCCTAAGAGAGGCTGTTACTAAACCTGTAGCATGTGCCCAAAGCGGCTCGGTCAGTCATGGCCACACTCCTGTGCCAGCCCAACACATTCCTTCAGGGAGCCAGAGTGGTGCTGTCAATGCTGGTTGGCCTCCTCCCTATTTCTGCCAGAGCACTTGCAATTAAATTATGGAAGCCTTCTGTACCTGCGTGCTAGATGGAAGGGACCCCTGTTCTTTAATTTAAACCTAAGAGTCGTCTTATCTCACATACAGTTGCAAGCTACTTTTTTTTAAAAATGAATTAGCATTATTTTAAGGGTGCTCTACACATTGACACGACTCATCCTATTCATAAGAGAAAGAAGGAAATTCCTCTATTGCAGTACATTTATTCCCCACTGTTGTAAGATGGTTGGAGGGTGTGGAGCCAGCCGGCCATATAGATGGACAGACAGACAAAATCCACTTTGTGTGGGAGAAAAGTGGAATGGGTGACTTCAAACATCTAAACAGAACTTTCCCAGTGCCTTTCTCAAACTGGTGAGTCATATAGTGCCTTGTTTTAGAATGTGCTGAGAGATTAAGTTCACACTTTTACTATTTTCCTGAAGCATAAAGTCATTTTTAAAACACTGCATTCATTATTTACTCTTTTCCACAGGAAATTTCAATGAGGCTATGATACAGGAAGATTTTTGTTGTTTGTTTGTTTCACGTTATTGGGAATAACTGACTGACATACCGTACAAAGATGGCTACATGGGCATTTATTCATGCATACATGAATGTTTTTTAAAGTAATGTTTTGGAGTAAAATGGCCTTTTCTGAGCCTCCAAGTGGTGTCCACTATTTGGGTCAAAAAAAGATTAAGATTGAAAGACCTTTCCCCAAATTAGCCTGATATTCTGAGGTTTTTCATTCCACTCTAAGCCCTACAATGGTCGCCATTAAATCCATGTTCGTTTTTGCAAGACTGGGGCCTTAGTTATTAAGGGACTAAGGTCCTGAGAGGTGTTGAGTACCTGTAGCTCTTGTTAGTCTATGAAAATGGCCCATGCTTACTACACTTTGAGATCAGGGCCCCAAACCCAAAATAGTGTCACCTCTGTGAGCTGATGCCAGGAAAGATTCAAGTCTCTGCTAAGCACCTGAGAACGCCCTCCACTATTTTGATGGAGAGGCTGTATGTGAATCCTCTTATAAGAAAATAATGTTCACAGAATGCATATAGGGCCTGATCTGGGGCCCCGTGAAGTCAATAGGAGTCTGTCCACTGCCTTTATTGGACTTTGGAGGAGACACATAGTGCTCAATCCTGCAAGGTGCTGAGCATTCTGGCCCCAACGCAGCAAACCACTTAAGCATGTGCTTCATTTTCAGCTCAAGCACAATAACATTCAACTCAATGCACTTAGCACGTAGTTAAAGTTAAGCAGATCCTCAAATGCTTTGCTGCAGGGAGGCAGGGTGTTCAGCATTCCCTACAGAATCGAGGCCATTCATTACAAAGTGAATGCTGTGGTGATGAATGAGAGTTGAGTGGCTCTCCAGCCATTACCTGCAAGGTGTTGGGCAGGAATAAAGGGGCAAAGCTTCCTTGTACTAGGTTAGCACTCACGGTGTACTATGTGATGCACAAATTCGTTGTGAGGCATAGTCACTGCCTCAAAGATCTTCACAAGCTACAAGACAACTCCTAACTCTTTCGCAATTAAATTTAGTTCTATTTTTTCCAGAAAAGGTGATGAATAATGTCATTTCTCAACCCTAATGTCATTTTTTGTTGGGGAAATCTGTACGTTATTTATATTAATACTCCAGTTCATTCATCAGAACTAGTGTCAGGGATTAAAAATGGTTGAGCAATCAGAAAAAGGACTTTCTTTTCAATATTTAAACTAACTGTTTAATGATCAAAGTCTTTATGATTTTAAAGCAGCAAGATAAATGGGTTTACAGTATCTAATATTTGCAGCAGTATGAGATGTAATGTCAAAGACTAAAGTCCTCCCACTTTTTAAATGAGCTGTGAGTCATTGTAGTGACACAGGCTAATTTAGGACAAGTTAACTACCATTACTGTCTACACAGGACTTACTCCAGATGACCAATGAAGGTATCTCCCTGACAATACGAAGTGCAGGAATGTTACTCTTTCCCCCCCCCTTCTTTTCCACAGAGATAATCATTGACATCACATAGAAAAATCATGTTAATTCCATAGGTGTCCTATTTATGGAGAAATACACAGCTAAAATATAGGAAAAATCATTCTCTTCTCACATTTTAATTAAAAAATATCAAACCAGATCGTCTATGATTTGCATAAGTTCTTGCATCTTCATAGGTCTTATTATGAACTAAAGAATATACTTTGTTTGAATGTCATTTCTTTATATATGATTTTTAATTTATTCCTGTAATTTTCAGTGTTGCTATTTCATAGAAAGGACAATAGGTCAGCCCTTTTGTTGGGAATTTAACATGTATAAACGCACATAGATAATGCTGAGCCTGTGTATTTCAGTGGAAAGAGGGTTTGCTTCATATTTCAAAGGGCATATATTTAACTCATTAAGTGAAGGTTTTGCTTTTATTTTCTTTTACCAATTGGTGATGATAAAGTAATCCTTGGCAATTTCCTAAAGCAGCAAGCAAGCAAACAAAACAATCAGAAAGAGAACAGTTCATCTATATAAAGTTATAGTGCTTGATTCACCACTCTGTTACTCGAGTATTATGCCTCTGGAAATATATTGAATTAAATGGGACTGATTCCTTGCTTAAAGTTAAGTGTGCACTTAAGTGCTTTGATGGAACAGGGCTTAAATGAGCTAAAATGGGTTGCTTGGTAGACCTTTTTGGTCTGTGAGCAATCATGGTAAATGTAATACAAAAAACTATTACATTATAGTGGCATCCATTGTAGTAGTCCACGAAGAAAACACCTGTAGATGTGTTACTTCACAACTGAACTGAAATGAAGATGAGCTGTTTAAAAGTCAGATTATTTACAGGTGATTAAGCACATTTTAGTAGTGGATTTCTCTGTGTGTGTGTGCGCGCGTCCATGCACACACCACATTTATTCTTAGCCTCATATTTCAGGTAACCTCATATTCCTGCCTTGATCTATGCCTAGGCAGACCCAAATCTTCTAAACTGCATATGTACATAACTTAACCAGCTGAGCATCTAACTGATCATTTTGCTTGTGCATTTACTCCTCTTGGGCAACCAGTTGTGGCAAACATGCAAGTAAATTGTGCGTGTTCCTTTCTGAATGCATGATTTTGAAGATTTGGATCTTGTGCTCTTATCTGAAGGATCAGCAGTTAGCATGAACAAAGAGGATGATCTTTAAAGTTGCAAGAAATGAAAGCAAGCAGAGTTTCATGTATTATTTCAAACTAGATGTACTAATGTCAATTGCAGCAGGAAATCTTTTGGACTTGTAATGATGGGTAAACTGATCCTGTTACTCTTGTCCCCCACCCCCAGCCCTGAATATCAGAGTAAACATGTAAAATACCAAAGGGCTCTGCAGCAGCAACAGTGAAAGCTTAAAAAGCTCTATTGCTCTAGACAGCTTGTCAGTACTGATCACATCAACTGCAAATGTGACTTGTAGGAGAAAGAAGTGTGGTTATTAGCCTCAATTTTCTAGTAGTGTGTGTGTGAACTACATACTCTCTTCCACTCTACTTTTCAACTGCATATTATAAGCTCTATAGATAGAAGCCCATGATAATTTCTTGTATTGCATGGTAATGGGGAAGGTTACTCTTGCTCAATTTCAGTTAAACTGTTGTAGATTAGCTTTAATTGAGGTTCATGCCATGAAATCAGAGAAAAACAGGTTTTTTTTTCTTTTGTCTCTCAAATGTTGGAGGCAATAAGCACACCTCCGAGGCTAGTACTTTTCCTTTCATCAGAAAATATCTGGCCTTAACCATGTATCTGTCCTGTGTTTTAAATGATTGAACGGGTATGAATACTTAGTCTAATTTATATTTTTTAAGCACATATCTCACTGCCTAACAAACAAATCCTTTCCTTGCATCCCCTCACCGTTTTTATCTAGTTGGGTTGGAAACACTTTGGGACGTATTTTTCATTGTGGCGCAGCAGCTACAGTCACAGTTTCTATCCATGCCCCCTTTCTTCTGTATGGATAAGGCTCCCTGATGGGAGGCATATCCCATGATGCACCGTGGGGGGCTTACAGGCACAATGACTATGTGCCCATTTTTGCAGACCCACCTGTTACCGCCATGGATGAACACATGGCTCTTTAAAAATAAACAGACAAAAGCGTTCTATAATAGATAATGATGGTTATCATTGAGATCGGGACAACCTGCTAGGCTATTTTAGTTATTATGGGCTGTACGAGGGGTCCCAGTAAGTGAAATACAGAAATGTCCCCACCCCACCCCACCCCACCCCACCCCAAAGAGTTGAATTATCTTTCTTAAAGGCAGTAATTTAGATACTTCAGCTAGAGCAGAGAGAAACAGGACACTACACTATGCTAGTAGGAACCTAGTTTTCCCAGCCATTCAATGCCATACTCTGTATGGTGCAGGGTGCAAGGAGGCTTGCCCTTTGAGCTACTTGATCAAGGCTAGGCACAATCACAATCTGGCACCCAGGAGAGTACAAGGATTGCATCCTCCTAGTGCATATGGGGGGTGCATATCTTATACCATACTTGTCAACATGATATCCGCAGGTAGGGTACATGCAGGGCTATGACCCCTTCCTTTCTTCCACGTAGAGAAACACAGAAGAGAGCACACATACGGCACTATCCTAAGGACACGGTATGTGTACATCCCTTTATGCTCCTGGGAGCTGCGGAAGGAGGGGTGGAATGTCCTGAGGCAGCACCCGTTCTTCGTGGAGTTCTCCCTGCAGTATCATGACTTGAAAGGCCGTTTTGTATGCAATGTGTAGAATCTGGCCCTAATGGTCCCATTTGGGGATACTGTTGTGGTTAATAACAGACAGGAGAAGGATTGTTCTAGCTAATCTAATTATGAGCCATCATTTGTTCCTCTTAGACTCTATAGAAGGAGATCTAAATGCTAATCTTAAATGGGCTTTATAAACAGAAGGCTCTTGCTGGTGAAGGTCAAGCTGTAACAATTCCCTTGGAAGACCTGTCAGTGGCTAAATTGATCTTCTCACCATGTTGATTATGCTGTTATCCCAGCTTGGATACCTCTGGGTCTTGGCTCTCCTTTTGCTCTGACAGTTTGATATTGAAAGTCTGTGTTGATCTCTTTGACTTTGCTGATCGTATCAGGTACTTAAAAATGGAGGGGCAGGAAGAACTTTTTATACGTTTCCTGTCACTATTAGAATAAAGGGGAGCCTAGCAGGAGTAAGTTATTATTGATGTGCTGCCTGTATTTTAACAAAGAGCTCCCACAAATATTTCCCTGTCCGTGTGATAAATCTTGTGTTATAGCTAGTTGGGAATTTTCCATTGATTTTTTTTTTTTTTTTTTTTTTTTTTTTTTTATGGAAAATGCAGCTTCTGCAAAATCAAAATGTTCCCCGAGAAAATTTAGTTTTGTTGAAATTTTCCATTTTGGGTTGGGTTGACCCAAATTAAAACACTTTAGTTTGTTGAAATGTTTTGTTTCATTCTGGGTCAATTCAATATTAATCTCTGTCTGCTTGAGTTGCTGAGGGGCCCCATGATAGTTGTAGTTTGGCTGCCTTGTGCCCCCTTTTCTGTGGAACAGAATCCCCGATTCGAGTACATATCCCATGATGCTCTATAGTCTCCCCTCTGGCTGAACTGACACAGTGCATCATAGGAGTCTCATTAACACAGTACATAATGGGAGATATAGTCCGCCTAGGGAGCACAATCTGTAAAGCAGAATGGCGGCATGAGGGCACCCAGACTACAACTTCCATGAGGCACCATTGCATCTTGGGGGAACTCAGATTAACGCTGAACCAAGATGAAATTAAACATTTTGATTTAAGGAATGTTGGAACAAAATTATTTGAATTGAAATTTTTAGGAACTTTCCATTCTGTGAAAAATTTGGCTATTATAACTCTTCATCCTGATTTGGGACAAAAATGAATCTGGAAAGACTGGAATTTTCCATGTGATGGATCATTATGTACCGGGGGCCATGTGTGCTCAAAAGAGCAGAGGTGAGGAAATTTAATCACTTATTCTGACATTTAAACCTAGATACTTGTTCATAACCAAGGAATGAGGGAGCAGCACTTGCAAACAAACCTATAATACTGTAAACTTCTTGAGAATACTTTTACTTTATCTCTGAAAACTAAAATGGGTTTACAATGAAAACCATTTTTCTATCCTTAACTACTGCAGAGTGCTTGATACTTTCAATACTATTACTGCCTGAGGTATCACAGTGTTTGCCTTGTTTAATTTGAAGTAGGGCTTGGGCAGTGGGTTATCCTCGGTCGAAAGACTCATTTATATTTTCAAAATACCTGCCATTTGGCCTATTCCAAATTGGATGGGGGAGCAACAGAAGAGGTGTAAAAAGACTCTCATACAGAGACCACATGGGCCTAAATCCAGAATCAGTTCATTGTGCTCAGCAGAATTATGCATGAGTTTCTGCTATTGTAACTGAGATCAGAATCTAGCCTGGAAAAGACTATTCAATTATCAAAGCTACACCCTTCCAGTGTAGGGTAGAGGAAATAGGAGATACTAATCAGATACTCTATTCAATCTGAACCAAAAGAACAAACAAACAATATATGTAAGTAACAATAACATCTGTTTGTTGTGATTTACCTGTTGTCCCTCGTTTTATATTTAGATTGTAAGCCCTTTAGGGGCAGGGACAGTCTTTTTTTCTTATGTATACATACAGTGCCTACTATAATGAGACCCCCGCTCTGACAGGGGACTTCCGGCACTTTTACAATAAAATAATCTTCCAAAAAAATGTCAGCATAAATGTCTTAGATATTTTTCATGAATGGCTCATAAGCATTAAATATGTCAGTATAAAAATGACTTTCGGTTTGCCCTTTGCTCCCTCAGTAATAAATACATCCTGGCTAATAAACACTTCAGCATCAGAATACAACTATTACCTTGTAAACAGAAGCCAGCCCTAAGAATCATCTGAATATATGTGATCACAGCACTTTTTCATCATTCTTAATGGGCAGGAAAATGTGTCAGGATTGGAAGAGTTAGTAAATTGTAACTTTGAGGGAGCTGCTGTACTTACTGATATTACAAATTTAACTTATTTCTTTTATAAGCTGCTTTTGTCAATGAGTAGAGATGAGGTAACCTATTTCTGACTGAAATAACTTGCATTCAGTGCAGTTGTCTTCTACTGAGACGTCTGAATGTGTTTATTAAGCTGACCAGCTACCCACATGGTGCTATAATAAACGTGACAGGACAAGCAGATTGTGCCTTCTATTTTCCATGGGTAGCCAAGCCTAAATAAAATCCCTTTCTTTTCTCCAAGAAAACACTAGATTAACTTTACCAGTTTGACCAATACTTTGTGAAAATGTTGGTCACTGGGAACTTCCACACACAATGTTTGCCAGGTTTCTCCCCCCACAATGTTATGTAGGGGGAACCAGACATTTTGCCCATCCCCAGAAAACAAGGTGGACAAACATTTGTAGTGATAATGCCATTGAGGATTTTTGGGAAACCTTTACCTGGATTTTCTCGGCTGTAGTCAAATACACTTGTAACTATTAATAGATGTAGAATGTAGTTGGAATCCATGATATGTAAATACACTGTATTACATTGTTAAAGGGTGAAATTATGACTCCTTGCCCACTCACCTGCATGATTATGGAAGTGGTAACATTAAATGGAACGACCACCATTCTGCTGTGTGAGGGGGCCAGGAAGCGGAGAACCCCAAAAAGGAATATTATGCAGCTTCCTTTGCACTGCAGAGCCATGCACAGTAGCAACCCCATACACAAAGATGTATAACGGGGCATGTAGGCAGGCTGGTTGGAGCATGGCCTGTGAGTCTTTGAACTGAGCAGATCCACTAGCCACAGATTCCGCCAAGGCAGGAGGAAGGGGGTGGCAATATCACATCATGGCCACTACTACAATCTGGAAACTTTAGCAGTAGCCATGGAATGTCTGTGTGGGTACTTTACATTCTGCCTCATGACTAGGTTAGGACTCTGTGCCTCCACCTCATGTTTTAGATCACAGATACTTGAAGGAGGCAATGCCCGTTTCACCCAATGTTGTTAACATTGTAGCCTTGTAGAAAAGCCAAGTTTAGCATTTCTGGTTACTTAGAGCTGGTGCTATGGGGCAAGACTGAGTCCTCGTGCTCTGCCTTTAATAGCATGCTTATCACAGCTTTACTTTTCTGTAAAATACCCTCATTTTAAAAAAACGTTTCTGTGCAAAAGAGCAAGCTTTTGTATTAAAAATAGATTGTCTTCAAGAACCCACATATGTGAGCTTTTTAAGGCTTGTGATGCAAAGATTTCCCTAAGGATTCAACTTTCTGTGTGTTTTCAAAATAGAAGAATGTTGATTTTTATTGGAAAATGTTCCGTGAGGAAGTTTCTAATAACAGAACTGAAATATCAGAAGCAATTCCCTTTGATAAATGAATGGGGATGTTAAATTATTAGCTTCATCATGCAGGTAGGTAGGGAAATGATTTTACGCTCCAAGTAAAGCTGGTGCATTTATTTATATTATTACACTAAATAAATAATGATCCTGGACACACCTCCATTATTGTAATGTTTTCAGGGACATTGTTTCCACTTCTCGAGTCTTAATTGCAGAGGGAAGAGATGGCTTGGGCAGCGAGGCTGTCATTAAAAAATAAGTGTGGGAACCTGTAGAGCAGTGTTTCAATGTCACCAATTAGAAATGTGACCTTGGGGAGCACCATTAGCAGTTTAACTAAATGCCAGTTCTGTTCAACTTGACCTCAAAATGGATACATGTGGCATTTTGAGATGGCGGTTACAAATGGACCACACTGATAAACCTTTCCCAGGTAGCCAGCTCTTTCATTTGTTTGGTATCATGGCTATGTTTTTGCTTCTTTAAAAGAAAAAGAAAAAGAGCGTGAAGTTTAAACTAGAGTAACTTGGACTTCAGTAACCCAGCCAGAGGTTATGTGTCTATTAGAGAATTGGGTGGGCGAGGTTCTGTGGCCTGCAATGTGCAAACTAGATGGTCTCTTCTGGCCTTAAAGTCTATGACAGGGGTCGGCAACCTTTCAGAAGTGGTGTGCCGAGTCTTCATTTATTCACTCTGATTTAAGGTTTCACGTGCCAGTAATACATTTTAACGTTTTTAGAAGGTTTCTCTATAAGTCTATAGTATATAACTTACTAAACTATTGTATGTAAAGTAAATAAGGTTTTTAACATGCTTAAGAAGCTTCATTTAAAATTAAATTAAAATACAGAGCCCCCCGGACTGGTGGCCAGGACCCGGGCAGCGTGAGTGCCACTGAAAATCAGCTCGCGTGCCGCCTTTGGCAGGTGTGCCATAGGTTGCCTACCTCTGGTCTATGAGGCATTAATGTTGTTCCGAATGCCACTTTGTGCTCTGTTTCACCAGCTCTGTTGGTTTCCTGAGCTTGGAGCTATAAAGGAATTTTCCTTCCTCTGAAAGAATTTTCCACTGGGCTGGCAGGAAATTTGGTCTCTTTTTAGGCATTCTGTCCATCATAATCCAGATGGGCATTTCAGGTCTGTGATAAAGATACTTAGCAGACAAGCTGCTCATGAGCTGTGAAGCCCTTCATAAAACTCTGTTGGCACACCATTCACTTCATCTTTATTAATGGTGTTGGCAATTTAAGTTGCTTTCTGTGGTCCTGTTACAGATAACTTTAGCCTGCATGCCTTCTTTCTTGTGCAGCCTCAAGAACAATTTCAGGCACAATTTGACTTGGCAGATGGATTACTAGCAAAATCTGTTCTTTAATGATAGGGAAGGCAGAAATGAAATTTCTGACTCTGAATAAAAGAGTGCAGTAGTTGGAAAATATAGGCCCTAAATACTAAAGTGCTGGATGAGGCGTTAAATAACACCTTTTAAATTATTCATCACAAGAACACACTTTGAGCTGCTTCAATCAGATTCAACGTAGGCCACTTGCTGGGGAGCAGTCAGTGGCAGCTCTGCCTTCAGGGTAGCTGTGGGTTGGGGCATTGCCCTGCTCAGAAAAGCAACAATAATTAAAAGACCTTTTAAAAAGGTTTACAAGTTAGAGTCTACATTTTCAAAGCGATGAGTGATTTTGGGGGCCCTCAATCTTTTGTCTGACACCTGAAAGGGGCCCAATTTTTCAGAGCAATGCTTTGAAAATCAGGTGTCAGGTTGGGAACCCAAAATCGTTAGTCACTTTTGAAAATGCCAGGCTAAATAAAGATACCAATAATATGGTTCGTAAATGTCCGGTAACAGCTTCTAGGATTGTGGTGCAGTGGCTCTAATACGCATGGTTGCACACATCAGTTGGAGTCCCTATACGGTGCAGTTGCGGAGAGCAACACAGACGAAGCACTAGAAAGTTTCTCTTCAGTTAAGGCAGGTACAGCTAGAGACCTGCGTGGAATATTGAGAAGTGCCCAGGATTGACCTAAATCTGTTGTGCTGCAAACAGCTAGTAGGAGCAGTGGGGCTGATCACAACAGTCTTGAAGGGGGCACACACCTTCAGATAGAATATTTTATATCCAGGATGGACAATTTGTCTCTGGCATAATTTTTCTTCTTGGCATATTTGATGGAGATGGCTGCTTAGTAACTGGAAGGAGAGAACAATGAACTATGCAAGGAGACCCTCCCACACACACACACAGTCTGGGGAAGCTGGGATGAGGGTAGTGCCTTCCGTCACCTATGCCATTTGGCCTTGGGGGGAGAAACAAGCCAGAGACTCCAGCTGGTAGGATCAGAAGCAACCAAAGCAGGGAACTTCGGACATTCAGAGAACTGTCAACATTTTGAGCGGTCTTTCTCTGCCCTGTGCTGATTGACTATTTATTCCAACCCTCCCCCTCTGCCACCCTCACAGTCTCTTCACCTCTGCTTCACTTAATATCTGCTCTTCTTACCCGCTTCTCCCCTGTCCTGCCCACCCCCTTTCCCTTCAGTGTTCCTTCTCCCTTCACTTTTCTTTCCATTTAACTTATCCCCTCTTAGATAGATAGATATTTGGTGAGGGGTTTAGCTATCAGGGAACTGACATGCATTTGGTGCCATGACAGAGTTCACGCTCTGTGTTTTATCTCTTTCTCCATCCTGTGTCTGTCTTGTCTATTTAGGCTTTGTCTGCACAGGAACTTAGTCAGCAAAACTTTTGTCGTTCAGGGGTGTTAAAAAAAAAACGCACATGCACACCCCGAATGACAAAAGTTTTACCAATGAAAAGCGCTCTCCTGCCAACAAAGCTGGTGCTGCTCATGCGGGGTAGAAGATTTTTGTCGGCAGGAGAGCTTAGACAAAACCTTAGGGCTGGTCCACACTTACCCCCCAAATCGAAGTAAGGTACGCAAATTCAGCTACGTGAATAACGTAGCTGAATTCGACATACCTTACTTCGACCTTACCGCGGTTCAGACGCGGTCCACACGCGGCAGGCAGGCTCCCCGTCGACTTCGCGGTACTCCTCTCGCTGAGCTGGAGTACCGCAGTCGACGGGGATCACTTCCTGGTTCGATTTATCGCGTCCAGACCAGACGCGATAAATCGAACTCGGAACTTCGATCCGCAGCCGTCGAACTACCGGGTAAGTGTAGACTAGCCCTTAGAGTGTAAGGCCTTTGAAACAGGGACTGTCTGCTAATCTGTTTGTACATTGCCCCATTCCTGGTTGGTCCTTAGGCACTACGGTAGTAAACATGATTAATGATAATGAAAATAACTTACACACAGAGGGTATGAAAGTGGGGGCCTTTCTCATGCTGTTCTTGCAACACAAGGCTCCATGCTGAGTGCAGGAGATCGGTTCCATTGAGCTTGTAGCTGGTGATGTCAGAATACGGCGTAAAGAGGAAGAGAAATTAAAGTTAAGAGAACAAAGAAGACCCACAGAGTTTTGTTTTAAGAATATTTGCTGCTAAAGTTTGTATGATAGTGAAATGTGTTATGAATTCTATTGTAAAATGTGTCATTCTGAAGTGTTGCGTAGAGTTTTAGATATGTGACTCCCTTAAATCACAGAAGCATGTGCTGCTAAACCCCACGCAGCACCACAGCACTTTGACATTGTGTTACTTTATTTCAAATAATTCTAGGAAGAAAATTAATTATGAATTGAATAATAGATTATTTGAAACTACTGTGTAGCATTCTTAAGTGCACCAGAATGTTGCATTTTTCATGTTACACTTTAAAGAATTCCCAGGTAACATGCCCCATTGGGTTCACTACTGGTGTTTGGGTTCCCATGCCGCAGTTAGACTCATCTTTGATGACAATGAAGTTTAAAATCCTATGCCTAGTTTCAGTTCCCTTTATGCATCTGTTCCAAGCAGCTGTGACAAATGTGGATATGGGTGGGATGGGGAGGGGAATTCTCAGAATCCAGATCTCAGAGTGTTCATGCCACCCTCATGGTACCATCAAAAGACATCGAGAAATGAATCATGATGATAGGATACCAGGGTATAATGCTATCCATTTTATACATTAGTTCCATTCCAAAGGCAGCATTTCAGGGCCTGTTAGTCTCTAATCTGTATGAGCCTGGGAAGATGTGTTTTTTGGTTTTAAGTATAATTGGTTTTCCACATTTTATCTGCAGCATATATTCGCTTTAGCATGGCTGTCATATAAATCATAGGCTATCAGTAATTGTCCTTTTAGATTGGTTCATGAGGTTTTATATTTACATTAAACTCCATAATGCAAGTCTAGAAATTATTGAGTGAAAATGTTTTAAGTCAATTTCCTTTAAAGTCTATGTAAAGTCTATGTCTATGTAAACTGATTTTATATCTATTTCAGGTTTATCAACAAGTGTAAATCAACATAGCAGCATTGATTTAACAAGAACTATGTCATTTTTATACTAGCTAAGATCTGGTTCTTCGTATCAAGAGTTGTGCATCTTTCAATTTAGGACCAACTTGCTCAGGCAAAACTCCAAATGAAGACAGATAAGAGTTTTGCCTGAACAAGAACTATGGGATTTGGCCCATACAGAATATGCATTCCTGAGAATATTCACTCTCTCTTTTAATTTATTGTAGATACTAAATAATAATATTTTCAATCATAGGGTTTGAATCCAATGCCTTTGAGATTGAGTTGCAGCTCACTGTTGGCCCGTAAGAGGAGAGATTAATAAGACTGGGACTTTTCAGCTTGGAGAATATAAATAAGGAAGTGTTATTTACCCCTTCTCATAACACAAGAACTAGGGGTCACCAAATGAAATTAACAGGCAGTAGATTTAAAACAAACAAAAGGAAGTATTTCTTCAGACAACACACAGTCAACCTGTGGAACTCTTTTCCGGAGGATGTTGTGGAGGCCAAGACTAACAGGGTTCAAAAACGAACTTGATACATTCATGGTGGATAGGTCCATCAATGGGTATTAGCCAGGATGGGCAGGGATGGTGTCCCTAATCTCTGTTTGCCAGAAACTGGGAATGGGCCATAGGGGATGGATCACTTGATGATTACCTGTTCTGTTCATTCCCTCTGAACCACTTGGCTTTGGCCGCAGTCAGAAGACAGGATACTGGGCTAGATAGACCTTTGGTCTGACCCACTATGGCTGTTCTTATGTCCTACTAATTCTAATGGAACTACTCATGGAGTAAGATTCTATTTAATATGCATAAGAGTATTAGAACCTGGCCCATAGTATCCTTAATTTTGTGCCATGTTCTAAAATTGAAAAAAAACCCACAATGCTGTGTATTTTGATATATGTCTTCCTTCTGACCAGATTGTTTGTTTGTTTGCACATACTGTGAACATGTTAGAACTGTTATTAAGTGATGCTCATGTAAATAGGACTAGTTCATCAGTCTATAATATAAACTTTTTGGAATAATCATTTGCCTTATTTTTATCCTAAAACCTCCCCTACTCTAGTGACCCAATCCTGCAAATGTTTAAGCACATGAATAGTTTTACTCCCACAAATAGTTACATGGAAGTCAATGGGACTACTCGATTGACTAAAGTTACTCATAGGCATAAATGTTTCCAGGATTGGGCCCTTCCAGTGTAATCCTCAAAACAGCTTAATTTATTTGCTGATTTTGAGCTAGACAAGTCCCCATGGTACTGGAAAGTTTCCTAGGGAAACTCCAGAAGTTGACACTGATATCATTCCCGTGAGGTGAGCGGTTTCTGGACACATCCATGCGGGTGGAGGAGTATTGGGGAAGGTGGGGGTGAAGTTGTAACCCTCCAGCAATGCAGGGGAATTCAGCAGTTTTCTTGTGGTACCTGCTATCACAGGTGCTGACTTTTTTCTCTTTGCTGGTGGGTACTCCTCTCCACCCCCTCCCCTCGACGCTAGCGGCAGGCAAGGCTTTGGAGGGAAGATGCCAAGTGGGGCTAGGGCATGGGCGGGGCCTCAGGGGAGGAGGCAGAGCATGGGCAGAGCCTCGTGGAGAAGAGGTTGAGCGGGGGCGGGGCCTTGGGGCAGAGCGCGGGTGGACTGGGGAGCAGGGGCATGGTCCAGGCACCAGGGCCCACAAAAGATTAATCCGGACCTGCAGGTGCCGAGCACCCCCTATATTTTTTTCGATGGATACTTGAGCCCCGAAGCACCCACAGAGTCAGGCACCTATGCCTGCCATGGTCATATGTTTGGATAGTCAGTGCCACCTTTGACTTGGCATCATGGCTCTTTAATAAGATGTGCTGCTATTGGGTCCTGGACTGCTCCGTCCAGGACCTGCAGGTGCCGAGCTGCACCACTCCTGGGTAGAGGACACAGAATTTGTAGACATGAATTACGACAAGGACACTAATTCCCATGCGGATTTTCTGAGATCACTCCATGGGGCTGCCTGGAGATGATGCCACCTAGAGCTCCACCACCAACTGTCCATGTCCCCTAGCCAAAATACCCCCACAAGCTGAACAGTATTCATAAAGGGACAGCTGCGTGCTAACATGGAAGGGTGATGCTGCACCGGCTCCTCTTCCCTAGTCTCTGACTGTCTGGGATCCACTGTTCTGGGATTGCCACAGCTTTTGTTCTCCTGTTGTCAAGCCGCAGAGGGGATGATATGGCCCTTTGCCTTCACTAACCAACGACGCTGTCCTTAATGGGAAAAACAACACTGAAATAAACATATTTTTCAAGGTGATTCATAAAGAAACCCGTGACAGCTGTTGCTTTTCTCTCCTGTTTTAAACATTAGAATGAAGAAGGAATCTCGCAGGAAGGAATGATGGATAATACAGATATGCCAGTGGACCCAGATAATGAGGCGTATGAAATGCCTCCTGAGGTAAATCTTCCTTTGCTGTGCTCTCTGAATGTATGTGGCTAATGGACATCTGAGCATTTAGCACAGGGGCTTTATGCCGAAGTGATCTAGGTGCAGAAATGTAATGATGATGACACTTACATGGATGCACAGAGGGGTGCTTCCCCTCTATGGGTGTCCAGTGGCTGAGAGGTTGCAAAGAGGAGGCAGATCCATGATTCCAACCCTCTTCACCCCAGGCTGTGGAGCTGGCCAGCCATGCAGGGGTATATGAAGCTGCAGTATAGTAGCAGACATGCAGCCTCTGTGACTAGGATCTCAAGGAGTCAGAATGCATCCCTAAGACAGCACACCCGCCTGGGGCTCCACACCACCCATTGATTTGAGCCAAAATGGCACAATCAAACCCAACAGAGGAGATCTGCATCAGATTCACACTTGGCTGTAGGACTCTGTGCATAAGTGCTCTGTTATGTAATTAATAAGTAGTAAGTGAATCCGTACTATTTCTGTGTGATAGAGCCCGTCATTAGGATGAGTGCCAACCCATTGTTTTGTGTAGCTAGCTGCCTTCAGCAGGAAACTGTAATTCCTGGAAAATAATAATTCTTTAGAGCCAAATGTTGTCCTTGGAAGCATGCTAACAGCTCCTAATATAATTAACAGGAATTGCTTATTCATTGGAAAGCAAAGGGTGGCTTTTAGTACTGTAGCGGCGTGGTACCTGAAAGAAAGAGGGAAGGCCACCCAGTCTAACCAAACCCTTTTAATGCAGCCAGAACTCCTCCTTTCCCCCACAATAGTACCTCCCTAACCCAGTGCATATGCAGCACCACCTCTTGCATTTCTGATTTCCCTCACCCAGCTTCTCTCAAAACACGGTATTACATTATTAAATATTTTCCGTGCAGTAATGATATTTGAGAGAACAATTATACTTACACATGCATGTGCGCGCACACACAGACACATTCCAGAATACTCCACAATAAATTCCCTTTTTCTTGTATTTGGTAAGAGATGGGAGGAAATTATACCTTTGTCAATGTATGAGTTCAAGGAAAAAAAAAAAAGTATGTTCACAGTATCTTCTTTCAACAGTTTCCTAATTTTGTGGATAACATTTTATAACACACAGCAAATCACTATTACTTCCTTTGGCTCATGCAATCAAGAAAGTAAAATCTTTTGTCTCGTAGTTTCCTTCCACTAATGCTGAATTACTTTGGTCCTACTATATATAGTATCACTACAATGCATGGGGTACCACCATGAGTAATCAGACTGGCTGTTTCACAGAATTGCCATGCATGGGCTTGATCATGAAAGGCTGGGAGCATCTAGGGCCTAATCCAGCAAAGTACTTAGACATATAATTAACTTTAAGCACCTGAGTAATTGGAATCAATGGGGCTACTCATGTGCTTATAATTAAGCATATGCTTAGGTGATTTACTGAGTCAGTGAGAGTACCTGCAACTCCCACTGGATTGCACAGTGCAACAGGAATTTCAGGTACCCAGGCCCTCGAAAGGTCATGCCCAATTACTATAATTAGATATATCTTGGTAAAAGAATAATAATTTAAGTCCACAAATGTAGTAATTGCCACTAAGACCCTGATCCAATTCCCACTGAAGTCAGTGGAAAGTCTCCCATTTAGCTCAGTACGAATTGGATCAGGTCCCAATGAATACGAAAGATCTGGCTGAAAATAGTTAATTCACTATTGAGTGTGAAAATACTTGAAGCGTACAGCCTGCTTATCTGCCATGACATTTCAGTCATGTAGATTTTCATAGTAAACTCTTCTAAAGCAGCAGTAGGAGAACACTTCAATCTCTCTGGTCACTCAATAACAGACCTAAAAGTGGCAATTCAACAAAAAGCTTCAAAAATAGACTCCAACGTGAAGCCGCAGAACTGGAATTAATTTGCAAACTGGATACCATCAGATTAGGCCTGAATAAAGACTGGGAGTGGTTGGGTCATTACAAAACCTAAACTTAATTTCCCCAATGCTAATTTCTCCCTATTGTTACTCACACCTTCTTGTCAACTGTCTGTAATGGGCCACTGTCTTACCACTTCAAAAGTTATTTTTCTTCCCTTGGTATCCTGCTGTTAATTGATTTATCCTGTTAGACTGACCTTACATGAAAGGATGGGGGTTGCTTTACCAAGTGTATTTATACCTGCTCCTGTATTTTTCACTTCATGCATCCGATGAAATGGCTGTAGCCCACGAAAGCTTATGCCCAAATAAATTTGCTAGTCTCTAAGGTGCCACAAGGACTCCTCATTATTTCTTCTAAAGCAGTTTTCTGTCCTAGGTACTGATCCTTCCAATACAAACTCATGTACTTAATTTTTAAGCATACAAATTATCCCATTGATTTCAGTGAGACTATTAATGAATTTAAAGTAAAGCGCATGCCTAAATGCTTTCCTAGATTAAGGATTAAGATTCATAGATTCTAGGACTGGAAGGGACCTCGAGAGGTCATCGAGTCCAGTCCCCTGCCCGCATGGCAGGACCAAATACTGTCTAGACCATCCCTGACAGACATTTATCTAACCTACTCTTAAATATCTCCACAACCTCCCTAGGCAATTTATTCCAGTGTTTAACCACCCTGACAGTTAGGAACTTTTTCCTAATGTCCAACCTAGACCTCCCTTGCTGCAGTTTAAGCCCATTGCTTCTTGTTCTATCCTCAGAGGCTAAGGTGAACAAGTTTTCTCCCTCCTCCTTATGACACCCTTTTAGATACCTGAAAACTGCTATCATATCCCCTCTCAGTCTTCTCTTTTCCAAACTAAACAAACCCAATTCTTTCAGCCTTCCTTCATAGGTCATGTTCTCAAGACCTTTAATCATTCTTGTTGCTCTTCTCTGGACCCTTTCCAATTTCTCCACATCTTTCTTGAAATGCGGTGCCCAGAACTGGACACAATACTCCAGCTGAGGCCTAACCAGAGCAGAGTAGAGCGGAAGAATGACTCACTGCTCATTTCAGTGGCAACATATCATCAGTGAAGCTTTTTCTTCAATACATTACAGCAATACATAAAGGTGCCTTAAGCGCATGTTATATACAGAAATGTGATTTTCTCTTTGCTCATTAGTTCTCTTGGGAATTCTCTAGATATCAAAAACTGTAAGTAATTTTAGCCATTGATATGGAAGGTGAATGGCATGTTAACCTCAGGGGAAGTCTAATCTGTAAACACCTTTTTCTTGTAAATTAAGTACCGGGTGTTTGGAAAACAAGCTAAAGTAATGCCAACCAAATAAAGATAAATAGCCAGATTGTGTTCTAAATAAAATCAGTCGCCTTTTTTCCATTGACTCCAGTGGGAATAGAATTGGGCCTAAAATGAGACTTTTTCTAAGTGTTAACCAATTTTGATTTTTGCTCTCCTCAATAGGAAGAGTATCAAGATTATGAACCTGAAGCATGAAAATCTCTTCCCTCTTTCTATCTTCTGAAATCTACTAACAAAGACGTCCTGTACAAGTGCTGAGTTCCAATGTGCCCAGTTGTAAACTTTTTTTTTTTATTTTTACAGTTTTTACAGTGTATTTTGAAGTCTTCCATCAGCAATGATTGGAGTGTCTGGGTCTGCACCCAGCTTTCATTCCAGTGATTCCCTCCCACTGAAATGAACAACTGGGTGGCAGGGCCATTGTCGTGCTGTGGATATTGTGGCTTCAAGTTTTAAAAGTAAAAAAAAAAAAAAAAAAAAAAATTAAAACCACCTAAGTGTCTATTGCTTATTTCTAAAGCTGTACATGTTTTATTGCTAGATTGTCAGTAACTTGGTATTGTTTCTGATACAAGGATTTTTTTTTGTTTCTTATTATTACTCTGTCTCGGGGTTAACTTATTGTGAGAATTGTTTATATATACATATATAAAGTAATTGAGCATGAACTATGCACCTATAAATATTAACTTAACATTTTTATTGTTTTGTGATGTGTTTTATTAATGTATGTCTGTAAATAATGGTGTTAAACTGAAGCAAATAAAATGTAATTCACTAAAAAATGAACTTTCATATTAGTGGTGATTTACAGCACATTCTTTCCTTTCTAAGAGTATATGTTAAATAATTCAGGATAAGTATCTCATTGTGAAGGAGTTGCAGCAAAAAAAATTATACTAGGAGCACTATAAAAGATGGGAGGATGGATTATACACCAGCTGAAGATATGGCCCTCTATGTTTGTGGGTGTGGTGTATTAAATAAAAGTTTACAAAATAGATGTTTTGATAGTGACAATAAATTTGCAGTCACAAAGAATCAAGAAACAAAAGTGGCCATCAACAATTTAATGCAGCTGTTTATCAGGAAATTGTAAGAACCTATGAAGAATCATTGTCTAGAGGTGGTTAAAATACCAAGATATGGAGAAACCAGTTGAGTGATGGATTGGTTGCACCATATTTGTGTCAGGTAAAATTTGACTATAATTTGTTTTCCCAAAAATAGACCCAATTGTATGGTTACTGTTTTACAGCACTGAATGTTAGTTCTTTATTAAAGCTAAGTATCTCTATATTCACTGTGCTGACTGGGTACACTTCTCTGTAGTGGGATATATAAATATAGGCCTGGTCCACATTAACCCCCCACTTCGGACTAAGGTACGCAAATTCAGCTACGTTAATAACGTAGCTGAATTCAAAGTACCTTAGTCCGAACTTACCGCGGGTCCAGACGCGGCAGGCAGGCTCCCCCGTCGATGCCGCGTACTCCTCTCGCCGAGCTGGAGTATGGGCGTCGACGGCGAGCACTTCCGGGATCGATCCGAGATCGATTTATCGTGTCTAGACAAGACATGATAAATCGATCCCAGAAGATCGATTGCCTGCCGCCGAACCAGGAAGTAAGTGTAGACGTACCCATAAAGAGACATTTTACTTCTCTTTCCCTTCTTATTCAGGATACTCTTTTCTCTTGGATTCAAGTTTTACCTCTAACCTGCATGACAGTACTTTTTAATCTAAATTTTTATGTTGCATATTGTCACAAGTAAGATTTTTACCTTTCCTCATACCCTCTCTTTCCAATAAAACCTTGCTGGTATATAATGCTTTGCATGTGTAGATCTTAATTCAGGTAGATATTATTATCCCCATTTTGCAGATGAGGAGACAGAATCACAGAGAGGTGATGTGACTTGCCCAAGGTCACAGAGTAGGTCAGTAGCAGAGTTAAAAATAGAACCCAAGTCTCCTGAGTCCTGACTCAATGTCTTATCTGTCAGGCAACACTGATCATTTTTCTGGTATTGGCATTCCCAGAATTGAAGGTAAATTCCTGGCATAGTCTCACTAGAATTGTGTACTTGATGTGATGTCTCTGCAGTCAAAAAAATAAATCACATTGGCATTTTGCTTTCATTTTGCATTGCAACCTCACATTTAATTTCCTGTCTGCTATCACTCCTAAATCTCTTTTAGCAGTGTTGCATTTCTAAATAGATGATTGAAATGAGAGAGAATTCGAATAGAGGACTTTTTTTGAAATGGCATTTAAAATTTTTCTCAATCATTTCAGCTCATGATTTTTCATCCACAATAATGTTCTTTCCTGAAACCTCAGAATTTAAAAATCAGAAAAAGTAATAATATAGCTCCTGGTCTACAGCTCACTAATGTCAATTTGAGGGATGGGGTTTACTCCATTGTCTTCACTGGGCTTTGGCTCAGGACCTAAATCATATCAAAGTGTTTAATAAAATCTCTTATTTATCCACTGGATCAGGGATTCCCAGACATCTTCATAGTATGAACCGCATCACAATAGAGTATGTTAGACTAGACACCTACGTTCCCATTGAAAGTCCTTTTTCCTTCCCATTAGCCATTGCATAACATCACTAGGGCAACTATAGCAATTGCATCAGTGGAAAATTGATATCAGAAGAATGTTTAATGTAAGTTTTATAATTATGATGTGGTTTGGCAGACAGAAGCAAATGAGAAGATCCAGCACCATGGAGCCAAGCCGACAACAAACGCTCCATGGACCAGCAATGGGTAACAATTTGAGAACTGTTGCACTAGGGCTGAGATTGGCAAAGCTACCTAGGGGTATCAGATGCCTAATTCCATAGGAAGCTTTGAAAATCTCATACGTTTCTGAGTGTCTTCTCTTCCCTGCACCTCAGATGGGGGTAGGCTTAATTTTTCTGAGTCAGGAAATCAAAGTGAATTATTTAGGGAAGATATGCCCAGCTGCTGGGAGTGAGCCCAACTCCTCAAACAAGCCATGGGACAGGCTCGTGAAAAATATGAACTATATAAATTCACCCCGAGACGGGCCAGACCTCTGTGCCGCTAAGAGTTAATTCTTTTCTTTCTAACATAACATCAGCAAATCATTCATAGTATAACAACATTTTTAATATACTATAGGTGATCTCTTTGGTTCATGTACCTCTTGAAAACATGCCCTCAGATGGCCTGAAAGGCCCATAAGTTCTCACTGTTGCTATGGCAACACAGTGTGATCCAGTCATATAGTACTGTGCTGTATTTTAACTAGCTTTCTCTAGGGCTGCCTTACCGTCTTTTTCAGGTATGCTAAATGCCAATTTGTCTTATTTCCAGCAGTGCAATGAAAACAAACGTGTGGACTGCAAATGTCAGAACTGAATTAGACCCTGGTAAAGCGAGATCTAAACAAATATTACAGTAACATGATCTTAAAAACAGTCTGTCCCGTGTGTATATATATATATATATTTTTTTTTAAAAAAGCAGTAGTGCAATTGTGATACTGTTTGCTTAAGCGATATCTGCTGGCGAATAGTGTATAGTTTAAAGTGAGTAGACTTGACTTAGGAGTCTGGTTTCCAGGTTATCAAGGGAACTGAAAGCAATACTGTATCCTCCGATTAAATGATCAATAATGAATCTCTCCGTATTCCATTTTTCCAGGGAAAACAGTGTGATGCTTTTTTCCCTATTTTGACATCCTTAATTGCTGTTTTAATGACTCCAAATTAGACTCATTAATTGTTTTTATTACTGTAAATCATGGTGTCATTAAGATTTGCTGTACATGCTTTTGATGCAATGGTTTTGAGAAAACTGTATTTGCCAAAGGGAAAAATGCAAGAAATGACCACCACAAATAACGTACTGAGACTTCAGCAGTAACATTCCCTCTAGACATTAATATGAGGTTAGGGTAAATTGCAATGTACTGTATCTGGAAAAATAACTTGCATATGATTAACACTCCTCAGGATGTACTTGTTTTACTCACTGGGACATGCATGTGCTTTCCTGGGGTTCTTTGGTCCTTGACTCACCTCCACATTGCATTTTCCTGAGTGTTAATGTAAGTAATAGTTCTGACTCTTTCACTCTGGCAAACCTGATAGCAAACCCAGATGTTTCCTGACTAGCAGGGAAACTCTTTGGGTTACATTCATCCCTGGCTTAACAGCAGCGATGAATGGAGCCCAATGACTCGGATATCAAAGAGTAATTCTCGAATACAGAGCATCAAAAGTGGAGGCTACTGCCTCCAAAGGCTTTGGTAGATATGCTAAGCGCTATTTGTTCAGTTGCTGAAGCCCTTCTTGATACTGTCCACAACTGCACTTCTTGGTCTTGCCTACAGGTATCCAAAAAATATTTATACATCACACAAAGTTATCTGGCTACTTTGGGACCTGATCCAAAGCCCAGTTACAGTCAAAACTCCCGTGGACTTCAACCACCTTTGAAACGGGCCTCGTCTTAGTGGCTTCTATAGCACTCATAACATGATATCTAAGCTCTTCCCAGGCAAAGCAAATCAACATGGTGAGGTCCCAGTGGATTTCTAAGAGTTTCCTGGTCTTCTCTCCATATTGGGAAGGGAGGAACTGTTGGGAAGGGGGGGGAGGATTAAGATACCATTTGTCTCGGTCGTATCTTCATCAATAGTGGAATGTGTTGGCAGGGCTGAGACTGAAGCCTATGACTTTAGAGAATGTTAAGTCAAAATGTGCGGGATGTGTCATCGGTCCAGCCCTTTTTATATTGACCAGTTGGCCCTCTGCTGAGGGAATATTCCAGGGACCTGATTCAAAGCTCACAGAAGTCAATGGGAGGTTTTCCATTGAATTCAGTGGGCTTTGGATCAGAACCAAATTCTCCCCCTTTAGAATGCAGAGGGAAGGTGTGGATGGTAGAAGTTCAGTACATCAGGCTCCTTAAAGAGAGCCAGCCCTGATGGTGGGGCCAGCTCTTCAGGTGGTGTACATTGAGCACAACATCATGGACTTCAGTAGACCTGCACCCATTTACACCAGCTAAGGATCAGTGTTTGCTATCATCCATTTTTGATTGAGTTTAGCATGACAAAACCATTGCCTCTTCCATCAGCATGGAACCTGCTGCTGCTAGAACATGGGAAGATAAATCCTTTCAGCACTATAAATGTAGTTCCCAGATATACCCACAACGCAGATGTAGAGCTGGAAAGCACAGCAAGGAACTTTTTGCCCCGTACTGCTTTATGTGCCCGAAGAGAACGGCTTCATCCCCAAAGAAGGCAACTCTGAGTTGCTGCTTAAGAAAATGGATATCATAGGTAATTTTTCAATAATCCAGTCCTTTTATTTTTCTTCCACTCTAAAAGAAAATCTAAAATATAATGTGAGATGAAGTATCATCTTGTGGTTAAAGCACTGAACTGGGACTCAGGTGATCTGGGTTTGATTGCCGGCTCTGCCAGACTCCTGTGTGACTTGGGCCAGTCCTCTGGCCCTCAGTTTCTATCTATAATATGGAGATAATAATTCCTTTGTGTATCTTGTCTAATTAGAGTCTAAGTTCTCCAGGGCAAGGACTATCTCACTCTGTGTCTGTTTGTCAAATGTCTAGTGCCATGGAGCTCTGATCTCAAGTGGAGCTTTATATGCTACTGTAATACAAATAAAAATAAATATATGCCCAAGATGTGAGTCGCATATTAAAAGATTGAATGCTGCTCTCATTTATACTGCTGTGAATCAGGCCTAAGTACATTATTTTCAACAGTCACTCCTGAATTATCAGTGCAATAGAGAAGATTTAGCCTTAAATAGCTCCATGTTTGTTTCTTCGCATAGTGCTTGTCATATTCTTAATCTGTATTTGATGGTTCACTTTTTTTTTAATTTAGTTACTTCAATATAAAGAAGGGGTGCAACCATCACACACTCATAATGAACATTTTTAAACTTCTTAAAACCAGCCATAAGCCTTTTTGCAACAAGCCTGACATTCATTGTATAATTCAAAAAGGCTTCTTTGATCTAAAAAAATCTAGCAGATGGAGAAGCAGCAGGTGGAATCACAGAAGAGATCGCCAGAAGGTAATTAACGAGATAGGTATCAGCAGACCCAGTTTCCTATCATGTTGAGGGAGGTTCTTTAGAAATGTATTCTTCAGTGGAAACACAAAGGCTGACTTTGTCCTTTCCATTAATGTTTGAACCTATCTATATGCCAGATTCTAGAAACAGCCAGTACCTGTGCAGTATATTTCTCTGGAAAGAGGGAAAGGGAGTAAGAATGATGCCTGGTTTGTTTAGTCTGTCTTATCCATAAGAGATTTATTTGCAAAAGAGCATGGCATCTACTCATTTCCATTATTTGCCTAAGATCTTTGCTAAAGAGAATGTTGTTGATTGGCAGCACTGACCTCATTAATAATGTTGGACTATTCTGATACTTCTGCCTGCCCTCAATTTCTCTACTTTCTCCCAGTTTCCTTCCTTCCTTCTCTTCCATTCTTTTCCCTCACCTCACTGCCCAGTTTCAGTTTCACTGGAATGCATTGTTCCAGGTGAAGTGTTCTAGAATATTGTGAGGAGGCTGTAGCAGGGTCTAGAGAGCCCATGAGGAAATGGGCCAGGAGACAGTTGTCTCTCTGAGCAAAGCAAAGATCACAGCTCATGACCTCCTCCAAAGCCATGGAGGATTCCCTGGCTGCACAAATGCTGTACGTGGGGTGGTAGGATCTGGGAACTACACAGCACAATTGCATCGCAGAAGCTGTATCTTACAGGGACTTGAGTGGGGTCAACATGGGTATTAGGAAGGCAAAGGAGTAAGTTAGTGTCCAAGATTGGAGATAAGAGCCTGGACAAGATCTCTGGCTGTCAGGGCAGGGAAAAAAGAATAGGTGACCCCCACCCTCCCCACCCTCCTTACACTGCACTAACTCCCTGTGTCCATTACCTGGGGGAGGCATATGGCTCTGTACCACTTAAGGATTCCCCTACACATGTAATCCCCAAGCAGCCACTTAAACTCAATTTAGGGATGTTTGCTCAACCAGAGCACTGTGAAGTAGCCTTTCTATACCAGAGTATTTTCTCTATTATTTTCCATTTCTTTCTCTATTTTCCCTCTCCCCACCAACTCTCTGCACAACATGAATAGATCACAAAAGGATATTTGAGAGAATATGGCAGGTTGCATTTACACACTATATATCAGTAGCACTGAAGAAGACTGCATAATGCAAATATGAATACAATGCTGTATTGTCCACCTTGTTTTTATTCATACACAATGAAATGATAAACCACCTAAAATATTTAAAAACCAAAATGGATGGTCAGCAAATGTTAGCATTTGGTAAGATTTAACCTACCATCCAGTGAAGCCACCCTTAAGTCATCCTGATAATCAATGTTAGACAAATACTTGCAAGCAGCAACCCTAACTCAAAAGACAAAACATGTATGTTGAACTGCTGGGGATACATTTTGTTGGTTTATGGTGCAAGAGTAAAGAACAGCCATTTATAAATGCCATGTAATGAGGTCAGGATAAAATCGTATCTCACTTCCCTAACTAAGTGGCAATTTTAACTGGCAGGGGAGATGTGGCAATTTCTTCGAGGCACTTTTGCATCTTGAAGACCTGCTACTCAGATTGCATTGGGGCTATGTAACAAAACTGAAATAAATAAAAGCTCAACTTTTCATTTATCACCTAAAAACACCCTGACCAAGAATTGCACAAAAAGCATCACATTTCATCTGAATAATTGGATGTTCTTCGGTGTGAACGAAATGAAGATAAATTCGACAACCTTTAATTTTCTTTTTCATTCTCAGTCTCATGAAAACCCAGCAAAATCAAATGTGATAATAATCTCAGGCTGTTACAGTCTGTGAGATAGGTGATAATCTTGCAGTGCACAAAATGGAAAGAGCTCCTTTTCCAATATATTAATGCATTTCTTGGACAGATGGGTTTCTTCCCTGCAGACACCTGTTTTCCCCCTATTATATTTGAGTTCTTTAGTGTCTACATGTTTATAATTTTGGTTTATTGTTGGGTGCACCAGCTGGAGAGTTTCAGGAACTTTTTGAAAACATGGTTGGGCAGAGTTCATGGCGTCTGGAAGTATTACTTCTCTGATTTTCAGAAATGTTCTATATGTTAGTGTGTATGTGTCCAGTAACAGATACAGTTTTAAATATCTTCATGAGGACAAACCCTCTTAGAAAAGTTTTCTGTCTCCCTAATTGTCCTCCTTTTCTCTTTCCCCATAAAATTTTTGTGTGCTTTTCAGAGCACTCTATTTTTACAGGTAGGTCGGGTCCTAAACATTTCTGTACTGACATACTTATGTGTGTGTTTACAGATACGTTCAACCCAGTGGGCATCAACTACCATTATGTATGATGTTTGCAGCAATGATAGTAATTGTGGTATTTCTTAGAATGTGGAATTGTCACAAATATTTAACACAATAATGCATTTTAAGGGCATCCAATGTACATTTTCAAAAGTGACGTAGAAGCCTCAGTCCTATTCTCAAAAACCATTTAGGCTAGGTCTATGCTGGGAGTGTTTTGCCAATATAACTGCACCGACAGTCAGTGCCCAGCTATGATGGTCAGGGATCGCCTCTCTTCCCACCCCTGACTGACAGCGATGACTGCAAAAGTTTGCAGTGTAGATCTGGCTTTGTGCACAGGGTAGCCTTTGACTTTCATGAGGCTTTGACTTTTTGAGCATGACTTTCAATGGGACTTAGGGTACCAAATCTCTAGGTGTATGTTACCCTTCAGGTCGAGGTGTGATTGCAGCACAGCTAAAACAGTAACAGACACAGCAGAACAGGCTCTATAAGCACAGCAAGGATCCCAGGTATGTACATGCATTGCTAGTTCACGCTGAAGGCCATGCCAGGGCATCTGCACTGCTATCGTTAGTGTGGGTATGTTGGGCTAGCACAGTTGGCGTTTAGGGTATGTCTACACTGCAGTCAGGTGATTGCAGTACATGTAGACATACTCAACCTAGATTTAGTATAGCTAGCTTGGGTATGGATAGCAGTGCATCCGTGGCAGTCTGGGCTTGAGCGTGGGCAGTAGACGTGTGCCTAGAATCCTGGGTAATTACCTGGGCCGCTAGCCCATGCTGAAGTAGGTGCTGCTGTGGCTTCACTGCTCTATTAGTATCTGGGCTAGCTAGAATAAGCTAGCTCAGCTATGCCTCCACGTGCTGCACTTACAGCCCCTGATTGCAGTGTAGATCTAGCCTTAGTTACTTTTGAAAAATTTTCACACAATTTCATATTATAGCTGCGCTTGAAGTTCCTATTTCTGACAGCCATGAAAGGATTAACTTGCAAAAGGCAGCTCTTGGAAGGCGTTCGATACAGCATTATACCCTAATCAACCAGCTAGTGCAAGTTAGTGCTGATGAAACCAGAGTGAGGCTGAATGTTGCCCTATGGGAGATGGGTAGAGCTGAAGAAGGGAACTTGGGGTTGGCTGAACAGAGCGGAGGAAGGGTGGGCGGGTTATATGTGGAAAGCAGGGAGAAAGTGTACTTAACTTTTGGCAACTTGTTTGTTTGTCTGTCTGTCTTTAGCTGGTTGTCTTATCTTTTAGATTGTAAACTCTTTAGGCAGGGACCATCTTTGATTCTGTGACAATGCAATGCCTAGCCCTATGGGGCGTTTAGGCACTGCTGGAATACAAATGATAAATAATGACAACGATACATAATGCTTCTAAGGTGGAGTTTCACCAGGTGAGTGTGTTGTCACTAGATACCCTGCTGGAGGATGTTCTGGATGGAGTTTTGTAGGGGACCAGAACACACTCTCCAGCTCCTGCAGTGCCGTTAAGCAATTCTTAAACTGTTCTTTGTCTAATTTGCCTCCAGGCTCCTAATTACTGTGTCTGTAAACAAAAAGCAGGTGTTGCAGCCTTACATCAGATTTAAATTTACTTAATTGCAAAAACGTTTAGCATGGTTTAAGGCAAGTTACCTGAGATGCTTCTCTTTCATTGCTGCATTTCCAGAGGCAGCTTTTTCCTACTGACTAGCAGAGGCTCAGCCTCCAGAGAACATGCTGACCTACCGCAAGGTTGTTCCCGGCCCTGATCAGGTGTGCAAAGATGGGAAGAGGGCACAATGAGTTCTCTCTCAGACACACTCCTATGCATGGGCTGGGCACAATGACAGCCCTGAACCCAAGTCTGTATGAGGCCTGCACAGGCTCCTTTATAGACCTATCCCCTTCACCTTTGGCCAATAAAATGAGGTGGACAGAGGAGAGTACGTGCTGCATTGTTAGGAAGGGTTGCAGAGCTGCCATAGTTTCTAGAGCTTTGGGAGGCATTGTGCTTCCTTGAGTCCTTGCAGTAGTGGTATACCCATGCACTGTCCCCAAGGCAGGACTGGCCTGGAAAGGTTGACTCCTTAGTGGGCTTTAGGTCAAGGGACTGGTGGCAACTATAGGACATTTAAAAACAATTGGTAAGTTCAGCTTCTGCTCCATCATAGCTTCTGTAGATGACAAACAGCCTTGTACAACCTTATTTGCTGAATCTGGAGCTGGACAATTCCAGAATCTACCATTTACTCACTGTCACTATGGACAAGACATCTCACCTCTGACTGTTTTTCCCCTGTGAAACAGGGATGGTAACACTCATTAAGTGCTCTGACATCAACAAATAAAAGTATAATTTTTCTTGTTATTGAAGCAGGACCTAAATAGGTTCCTTAGGCTTATGTGCCTATTTGCATCCCTAGACTCTGTGCACTAGGGAGGAAGGGAGCAATACAGAACTGGATACAGATGTTTTGCTGTTTCCATGGTTTGTCTTTTTTTAAAATCCATTTACACTTTTCATCCTTTTGAAACTAAAGTTGAAGGGCTATACTCCTTAAGGAAAGCACAAAAAATATGTGGAATTAAATAAGAGGACAAGGCAAAGTGAACTGAGCTTGCAACTGCCAAATTTAAAGAGCAAGACAACATGCTGAGCTATGTTATATTGGTGTTTGTTGATGGAGTTCTATCCATATCCTCTCATGGAAGGCTGACTTTAAAAAATCATAACCTCAAGGTTTCTGAGATTCCCATTTGTCATTCTACTTGAGGCAAAGTAGAACAGAGGACAAGGCCCCAGTTATGCTGTGTGGAGACAGACTAATAACTGGAGCTGGGCGAATATAGCAAAAATATTTTCCTTGAATTTTTTTTAATAAAATACAAATGTTAATTTGTGCAATACAAAATCATTTGGCTCTGTTCATGCCCTTTTAATTCACTTTTGAGTTTACTGGTGGCAGGAATGTTAATCCAAGCACTGAATTTAAGTGCAGATTCCAGAACATTTGCTGAAGATAAATGTTTGATTTTTTTTAATTACAAGTGATTGCCAAGGAAACATGGTTATAAGAGTTATATTCATGCAATTAAGGAAGTGAAACATGTCATACGTTGTGCATCCATTCAAATCAGCTCATTTGCATACTCAATACTCACAATGAAATGCTTGCAAACCAACTATAGGGCAAGAATTATTTGATGAATAGCTTTGAAAAATGAATGCACATGAGAAAAATCAGACTGTACATGGCCACATCATCAACACGAAAAAGGTGAAATTCAGTGAAGAAATTGTTCATTAAATTAATCTCTCAATTCTTTAATGTTGTAATTTCACACACCAGGGCTGGCTGGCTATTACATTGTCAAGCATTACTGTTTTCGAACTATGTTTACAACTGTTTGGAGCACAGATGTAATTTTGATCTGTTCTAATAAAGATGCTTGGCTGGTTCACTTTGTTACAGTCAGTCCAATGTACAACTTGATTAACTGACTCTTAAGGAAACCAATAACTCCTGTTCTCAGAGATGCACATTTCTTTTAACCAGCCTCCCAGGGATCCAGGCACATAACGGCACTAAAACTAGTACCGCAACTAATGCTAACGTTTACTACTGCTAGCTAGGTGAGCGTGGTGGTTACACAACCTTTTTGCAAATGGAAAAACCCATAACTGAAGATGGATATAGGTATGTCTACACTGCAGTTAGACACCCATGGTCTGTGTCAGCTGCTTTAGGCTTGCGGGGCTCAGGTTACAGGTCTGTTTAATTGCAGTATAGGGGGGAGGGTCCCAGAGCTCAGGATCCACCCTGAGCCCCAACATCTACATCACAATTAAAGAGCCCTGTAGCCCGAGCCCCATGAGTCCAACTCAACTGACACAGGCCAGTTGTGGGTATTAAATTGCAGTGTAGACATACTGGCACCAGAGACTGTCAGGGTATGTTTGGATGTTAGAAAATACTATGGGTATCCCCCCACTCCCTTGAGCTATTCCATGGCTCACATTCATGGTGACAGCCTTCCAAATTGGCTCTGGAATGACACTACAACAAGGGCTCCAATTACTGGCAAGTAATCTCACTGTTCAAGCTCCTGCCTCAGTAACCATACCATTTTTCTCTTCAGGCTTATCCCCTTATCTTACCTCAGCCTTTTAGATCTTGCTGACAAAATCAATAGGGCTTGTGGTAAGATTAAAGGGGGGAAAAGCACCTTGTTAGAATGTCAACCAGGGGGTTTAACTGCAATTATCAGATCTCCCCTTCTCTGTGACATCAATAATAAGAATTCTGATTCTGACACTCATTATAAACAGCAAGGGACCAGAGGACTGTTTGCCACTACACGTCTGTCATTCCATGAGAATTTTTTTTAGCAGGGAAACAGGTCCTCCTGTTAAAATGGTTTTATACCAATCTTACTCCATTGACTTCATTGCAGTTATTCTCACTTTATACTGGTGTGACTGAGATGAGAATCAGATACACCATTCACTTCTTCTAACTTTTATCTAAAAGAACAAGCACTTGTTTGTTTTGTTAATGAGGGTTGTGACACAAGCAAAAAGCAAATTCAAATGGCGAGTGAACATGATTTTGGTACTTACAAGGACCTTAATGTAAGAACTCACCATAAAGAATATAGCAAAGCATGCCACGTACAAAAATATATCGCTGCTTACACTTAAAGCCTGATCTTTCATTATGTGCACTCCTGTAATCCCACTGAAGTCATTTGGAAGATTTGAGTGCACAGAAAATGCAGGGTTGTGCCTTTTTGAAATGCAGTAACCTAAAATTGGTTTCTATTCGTAATGCTTAAGTTTAAATTGCTATTATGCTGTGGAGATGTTTGTTATTGGTATTATGTTGTTAGCTAAAACTCCAGGCAACTGCACTGGATACCTCATTAACTTGAATAACTGAGAAGAAACAAAACAATATAGATACAGAGCAGAAAGACCAGTAACATTAGGGCTTTTTCCATCAATGACTCCAGTTACTTCTCCAAACCTAATCAGTTGCTTCATTTATTATTTATTCTATTATGGTAGCAGCTGAAGTCCTCATTTAGGACTGCGGCCCCATTGTATTAGCTGCCGTAAATATCAAGGTGACAGCCAGACACTGCCCCCCAAAATGTGCAGTTTTATAAACTAGACTTTCTCCTTGTTTACAGTGGTAAGGGAGATAAGGATCAAGCCCACGTCCTTCTATGTCTTCAGGCATCTACAAGATTGTGGGTGTCATGCAAATGACAAATATTTTGGGGGGAAAGCTACAATAATATTTTAATACCTCTTCCACAATTCACTTCAAGCTGAATGTGGGACAAGGAATCATTAAGGATCATATGAAAAAATAATGGCCAGATCCTGAACTTACACCAGCTGAGGATCTGGCCCTGACTTAGCACCAAGAACATGTTCTGTAAACTCAATTTCCCTATTTGTGATATAGGCACTTGCATGTGTCATATTTTTAAATGAAACAGCTGGCAAGCTTGAGTAGCACCACAAGATGTCCTTCTGGAGAAACGGGCATTAAATAATGAAGCCACAAGTGAGGCATCAAAGTGCTTATCTTGGGCACACTATCACAGAAAGGCCAAGACACTATATGATTTTTGAGAGTAAGTTTTGTTGATGCAACCTACTGTAAGTACCATAGTATAAAATTGATTCTGGCACTCTGTAGTGCTTCAGTAATTTACTTTTGCTACAATGCTTTTTTTTTTTTTTTTTTTAAAGTTCAGAACACTGGACTGTAAAGAGTTTTGTGTCTTATTCTAGCAAGAATTATGAACTGCAATTGTATCTTTGCTCACTAGTTCTACCATGATATAGTGCCACCTTGTTCCACAGTGCATTATACTATGAAGCCTAGAGTGAATATCCAACTGTGTTTCCAATTGTTGGTCCAAGTTATAGTATTGCTTTACCATAAATGCTTTCTTGCTTTGTATTGCAGACAATGAAGGGGGGAGCTTACAATGGGAGTGGTCTTAAATAGCATAAGTGCACATTGGAAACAAGCAATCTAATCTTGCTGTTTGCCCAAACATTGGCATGTGTGAGTTATAAATGCTACTGCAGCAGCAGTGATTAGTCCTATGCTACACTGGTCACTCTTACAAATTTGCCTGCTGCCTTTGATAACTCAGTGAAACATGCTATATTCCCTTTAATGACTTTAGGTAAGGATAGGTAATAATGCAAGCAGAGCCTGATCCTGAAGTCATTGAAGTCGATGGAAGACTCCCAACAATTTCAATGAGCTTTGGACCAGGCCTTGTGATAGGATGTTCACCCCACACCAGAGAAGAAGGGGTTAATAGAGGCCTCCTGGGTCTGCCACACCCTCTCCCAGAAAGGAGCAATGGAGATGCATCCTCCAAGCAGCCTAGGGTGGCTGCACAGGAGGCAGCCAATTGGAGGGAGACCGCACACAGCAGCCAATCAGGGCCCAGAGGGCTCGCATAAAAGGAGCTGCAGGTCAGAGACCATCAGTTGCTGTGGGGAGCCCATGGAGTGAGTACTGTGTCCCTAGCCTGCTGAAAGAAAGCTAGCACCAGGGACAGGTCAGTTGCTGCCAGGGAATAAGCCGCTGAGTACCCCGAGGCAAGGGTGAAGAAGGTGCTGGGGCCATGGGGAAGCGGCCCTGGCGATCGCAGCAGCGGTGAGAGGAACCAGAGGTGCAGCAAGAGGCTGCTATCCACAGGATCCCTGGGCTGGGACCTGAAGTAGTGGGTGAGCCCCAGTTTCCCCCCCCACACACACACTTGCCACTGGGGAAGTGGCATGTTTATTGGACTGAGACACTAACTCCTGGAAGGGGGGAAACATGGATGGTGATACAGCCGGAGGCTTGAGTCGCAAAGAGGACTCTGCGGTTCCTAAGGTGGCAGGCAGATACAGAGATGGAGTGATAGTCTGCAAGCTGTGGACAGGGAGTGTTGGCCTTGAGCTAATCCCCAGATTGACCAGGAGGAGGTGCCAGTCTGACAGTGAGTGATGTGCCCTGTGACAGGCCTATACTGAGGTAAGTATCTATTTAGCAAAGATAACACTATTAAAAGTGACTGGTTTTGAATGAACAATGTACTGTACATTTACGATGGAAGAATCAAGAGGAAGGATGTCTGGGGAAACCAGATGCAACATGTCTGAATTTTATATTGCACATTCAAATAAGTACACGCATGTTTAGTTGAGTATGTGAAAAGTGCAAGTCTACATTACTTTAGGCACCATTTCTTCCTCACAACTTAGCTCTTTCCACTTCTTTTTATTTTTTCATAAAAAAAAAAAAAAACCACAAAACCCACAAAGCTAAGTGTGAGAAAAATAAATGCACAAAAGAAGTTAATGCAACATTGCAGTTGCAATTGGAGCCAGAAGTTTGTTTCTCCTGGGTTGTGCATGAGTATGATCGTATTTAATGAAAGAAAACAAATAAGGCCCCAGTCCTGCAATCATTTATACATGTGCTTCACTTGAAGTCAAGTCAATGTGATTACTCTTGGGCATAAAGTGAAACACATGCATCAGTGTTCTCAGGAGTGGGGACTAATACAATAACTGGAAATACACCATGCTGCAATAACCATCCCTCCTGATAAGGGACTCACCAGATGAAATTCTATTGAACACTGAATGGTACAGTATAGAGCTGATGGAAGGATGACAATTCTGATTCACAAAGAAGCTTGAAATTTGGCTTAATTTGGACTCCTAATGAAACCTGGATTTTTTGAAGTTCTCAGAAGGAAAATTCTGAAAGGTTTCATATTTATCTAAATCTTTTGTTTTTTGTCGATATTACATTATACAAAATGAAAAAAGGAAAGTCCTCTCAAAATGAAAAATTGAAACATTTCATTCTGAAAATGTGGAAACAGACATTTCAAAGTTGTCAGAACTTTTGGGCGAAGGGCTTTTCTCCACCATAAAATTTTGGTGAAATAGACATGCTTTTGTTGAAGCATCTCAAAGGAAGTACATTTTCTGACAGAAAATGGTTCTGTTGGAATTTTTCTGAACAGTTCCGGTAGAGAGGACACTGCTAAGACTCTTTCACTATAATTCCCAGTTGAAACTTTTTTATCCCTTTCTAAATCAGTAAGTTGCAATATCTCATGCTTGATCTCAGCCAGAATAAACTCTTTTGGAACCTCCCCTTGCTGATAGTTAATTGTCCCCAGGGATTGCTCTTGAACAACGTGGGACACTCCTTCTCTACAATCTGGTACTGAAAGTGCTACCTTTGTAATAGCATCCCTTGGCAACCTGCCAAGCACTCATGATGTAGGTTATTTACTTGTTCTCATAATATAAGAACTAGGGGCTACCAAATGAAATTAATGGGCAGCAGGTTTAAAACAAATAAAAGGAAGTTCTTCACACAGCACACAGTCAACCTGTGGAATTCCTTGCCTGAGGAGGTTGTGAAGGCCAGGACTTTAACTGGGTTTAAAAGAGAACTAGATAACCTCCATGAATGTAAGTCCATTAATGGCTATTAGCCAGGATGGGTAAGGAATGGTGTCCCTAGCCTCTGTTTGTCAGAGGGTGGAGATGGACGGCAGGAGAGAGATCACTTGATCATTACCTGTTAGGTTCACTCCCTCTGGGGCACCTGGCATTGGCCACTGTCGGTAGACAGGATACTGGGCTGGATGGACCTTTGGTCTGACCCAGTATGGCCATTCTTATGTTCTTAGGTGTTTTAAAAGTCTATGCACATCAACAAGAAACATATTAAGTGGTATACTCATGCAACCATTTACCCTACAAACTCAGTTACTGAATGGGTTATTTTTTAAAATAACCTTTCTTTTAAAATGCTCCTGCTGAAGCTCTGCACCATCACCATTTTTGGCCATTGTCGGAAGACAGGATACTGGGCTAGATGGACCTTTGGTCTGACCCAGTATGGCCGTTCTTATGCTCATGCTTTATATCTTGTTTTCTGCCATCATTTGGCATTCAGAGGAAGGCCACGTACAATGGTGGCTGAGAAGTGGAGGGGGAGTGAGTCAGGTTCTAAGCTTATCTAACCACTGATTCAGTAGATTGCCCTTATACCTTATTTAAATACAGTTGGATTGACTGGCTCCCAACCAAATCAGGACCTCGCTGGGAACAAGATGTTGCATTTGATCTCGATTTACTCATCGGTGTCTTTCTCTGCTCATTGCCGCTGCTGCTTCTCCTACCCCAAATTTCCTGCCTACTTTAATAAACTTGATGGATTCCCAGTTAGCTCATCCTTCAGATCGCTTCTTAAAGCATGCCTGTTCTGAGAAGTCCATCAGTGATAAACGCATCAGTTTGTTCACTGGATTGTACCATTTCATGCCTCCACTTAAGTGTTGGAGAGCAGGAGTCTGGGCTCTATTGGTCACATTAAACCTGTTGTAAAGTGCAAGGTACAGTTACGGAGCTCTGTGAAGTCTGAAGAATGTAATAAGTTCTGTAGATACCGTGATGATGGACACATGTCCTGGAAGAAGAACACTTACAACAGACCCAGATTCAGCGGAGGCAGCATCAGGCATTATTCCTACACTACAACACAGCACCTGGTGGGTAAAGAGCAAGGCAGCCATAGCATTGAGCAGATGCTGCAGGCTGGTCTACGCTAAAAAGTTAGATCAATCTCGCTACATCACTATGACATAATTGAGCCGACCTAAGCCCCAGTGTAGACAGTACTATGTCAATGGAGGAATTCTTCCATTGGTCTAGCTACTGCCTCTTGGAGAGCCTCTTCCATCACTATGCTAGTGTCTACACTACGGTGTCACAGCTGAAGTTGTGTCACGGTAGCATTTCTGGTGTAGACAAAACAAGTGCCAGTTAGGGTGAGCTCTTTTATAGAGCCAGCGTGGGCAGCAATCAACAAACGTAAGCTATGCTGTTTAACTACAACCTCTGCACAGGCTGCATGAGTTCCTTACAACATTAGAAATGCAAATAGGTAGCAGTGCCTTTATAGATATAATCTTTTGTCTGAGCATTTTTCTGTGGGATAGTTCAGTACCGTGTCAGACATCCTAGTTTGGTCCCTAAAGAGGAGCTGAGCTGGTTTGAAAATCTGGCCCCACAAATTCTGGCTTCAAGGGGATCAGGGCAGAGGCCAGTAATAACAACTTTTAATGCAGCTGTTTGATGCATCTTCTTTATACACCAAGGGTTATCCTGGACTCCTACTCAGTCCGATTGAAAACACACACACATTGAGGGGTGTACTCTTGCTTTTTAAATTCCTGTTTATTAGAAGGTGCTAGCATTCTGTCATGCACAGTCTGTGGCTCAGATGGAAAACAGCATCTGCTGAGATAGAAAAAGCAGACGGGCTCTGCTTAAACATTATTAACAATCCACATTTAACTCCGCACTGAATATATCAGACGAATTTATTTCCCATTACTGAATTAGTATTTCTTGCAGCAGCTCCTGACTGTCACCGAGTTTCCATTACACAGTGTTCACATGGCCCTTTGAAACAGGAGCTCTGGCTCCTTAATGTAATTTTAAAGCAGATTTAATTCCATGCAAATGGAACTCCAATTTGTTAACATGTCGTAAATACGCATTTGAACTTCACCCAGAGCATATCTTTTCCACTTTCAAAGAGGCCGTGAGAAGGTGCAAAGAGAGAGCCTGTTACTGTTACCTACAGAGAGGGGAAAGGCAAAATTGGTGCTTTCTCCTTCCCAGCAGACTAAGAAAGTTAGCATAGCAATAGCCAACAATGCAAGATCTCCAGTCTTTAAATTCCTTTTTCTCCTTTGAGGCCTCTAGTCTGCTCCTTCCCCACCCTGCCACTGCACTGTTATCTCCTTATGACCCCTTTGTGACCCTTCACTGGTCATTTATCTCCTCCATCCCCCTCCCCAACACTCCACCCTGTGGCCAACTCCTATGCTCATAGACTCCTGTCCTTCCCTTAACCCCAGCACAACAGCCCTCCAGTATTTCTCTTTCATCTCTTCCTTTCCCTCTAAAAGTTAACTACAGGATCCAGCTGCTTGTCTTGGATTCCCAGCAGCTGTGCTCAAGTTTTATACACTTGGGTGCACAAGGCAGTCTCAGGAGCATCTCATTTGGGAAGCCCCCAGAGTTTGCTAGAGCTCAGGAGGTTTGACTGCCACTGGGCTTGGGGCCCAATATGCAGCCAACTGGACTTTGAAACAAACATTCAGAGATTAGCATGGGAAAGGCAGAGGCACAGTACCGCAATGGAAGTAGTAGGTCCTCTGAGTGTGTGTGTGTGTGGGGGGGGGGTTGCAATGAGCCCTCCACCCAAAGGGGAGGTACAGCAAAAGAGCCAGAGAAAGGTGCATTGTTACAGAGGAGAGAGTGGAGAATGCTCCACCTTTTCTCACGTCCCCAGTTGTGAACAATAGGAGCGGCTGAGTACCAAGCACGCTTGAAAATCTTGCCCTTCATGTTCAATGGGAAATGACTGCAACCACCAATGCATTTACACACAGGAAACCAAAGGGGCATACAATGGCAACAACTTCCAGCCATTAACCAATTGGGCTGGATTCAGACTGGTGACCTAGCATTGGAAAGGGCTCCATATCTTGTCTGGTGATACAGCACTATATTAGTTTCCTGATCCATCTGCAGCCTGATTTTTTTTTTTGCCCCCCTCCCCCATTATATTTCCTGGAATGGTGTGGCTCACATTAGCAAAAATAAATGAAGTTACAATGCTAACAATGAACTGCAGGTGGCATCCTGGGACATGACCTTCATCATAAGGCAGTACAGGGGTGTGATGTAATGAAACAGCAGTTGAGAATAAAATTTCAGCATGGGAAATCAATAATTGCCTCTTTGTTACAACAGAAATGAATTCCATCTAAGTGAGTCATGTGGATTACTGATTTTGACATGCAGCTGATCTAGTAGAGGTTGTAGACTTTTTCCATTTGTCTCCCCTACCTCCACCACCACCACCTCCTCCAGAGGAATTGTTATTAAAAGCTGCATGGAGAACTCTGTTGCTTGTTCAGTATTTTCTGTCTCTTCCTTTCAAGAAGAGCTGCTGAAAAGAAATCTAAAACTTCACCGTTTGTAAATCTGCTGAGGGTGCAGAAAGGCTCTTTGTCTCTCTTGTGATGCTTTGATAATGGTAGAAGATGCTGGATGTTAACAGCACATATTTTGAGACTGCTTGATATAGTATGGAGGCTAATATCTACCAGCATGTGAAGAATAGCAATTGCATTCGCCAAGATTTTTCTAAGAGGCTGCCATTTGAGGCCTGTAGGATAATTAGTTCCACGAATTTTAGCTGTTTGACTATTTGTTCTGCACCATGATATGAATATTTAGAGTTAAAGAGCAAATCCAGGTACAATTTTCCTAGAGACTGCACCTTAAAAATAAATCTTTTAAGGGCCAGATTGTGCTTCACTTACTCTCATGGGTGAGCAGTTATACTGAAGTCTGTAGCTGCTTACCTGTGGGAGTAAGTGATGCACAATCTGGTGCTATATGGGCTAGGAGAATTACTAACTCTCTCGCATACACAATGGTTGTTCCTCCGTGTCAAGGCTGAGAAACAGTAATGAGGCAAAGCGGGGAAGCTGGGATTGTTGCTGCTGCTGCACAGATTCAGTGGAAACTAGAGTATAGTACTAAATTCACCAATTTTCCCCCCACCCTCTTTTTAAATAGAATACTTGACACAGCCACTTATTTCGCATTTTTAATCCATCAGGCTCTCTCGTTTTTGTGGATGAACAGGCTTGATAACCAGATTGGCCTTAATTAGCAACCCTGATGTGTGAAATGGTTCTGGATCTCAATATGACCTTCTGGGAATTAGTTCATAAGCAATAAGTAGATGGTCATGGTGGCAAAGAATCCCTTTATAACGTTGTCTTAGCCCTGTCGTCATCTTTTTTTTTTAAGAACAAAATGAGACTTTAAACCACACACACAAAATATCAAGAATTGGACTTAAACCCACACAATCAGGGAAAACCAGTTTGTTTGAGTTTGTTGTCTGATAACTTCAATAATTTGTTTGCCAAAACTAAGCTTATCACCTCCTGGAATGTCATCAAAGGAGCTGTTTGCAAAGGTTAGTGTGGTTTTATGGATTTAATAGAGAAGGATAATAATAAACTGCTTACAGGCTATTTAGAGTTACCAGCTATCATGTAAACCTTGATGATAATATACGCTATGGAAAAGAAACTGTAGAAGCACTGTCTGATTGGCCTGAGGAGTGACCATTATGGTACAACAGTCTGCTGAGTTGTGATATCACAATCTGCTTCATGTACACACCCAAACTTCGGCGTTTATATTTGGGTCTTCATGAATCTCAGTTACTCAGCTGCAACTTTTAAGTGTCTCTGAAATCCATTTTACTGTATTACTAAATGGACACATCTGTGTTGCATGTAAAACTGAGCACTAGATTGGGATGAAAAATGGTAACAATTTTTGCCAAAAATTGTCATTGAAATTTTAAAAAAAGTTCCAGCCAGCTCTACATGCTGATCAAAACCCCAAACTATTTTTTGAAAATAAATCACGAACTATTTTGTCAAAATTTCACAACTTAGCACCATTGTCTACACACACAGCCTATTGGGGTTTTTTTTTTAAATGTTTTACATCTTTTATAAATTTAAAAAAACATTGGAGGTTAAATATTTCTAAACCTAACATTGTAAAACTATAGATAGCTGTATTCCCAGTATATCTTGAGATGAATGCCTTTTGTCTGTGACCTTTGGTTCCTGAAGCAGAATCCTGAATAGCACAGTATGTTTACACATTAACATCCTTTGTTGATATTCCAGCCAATCCCCTCTCCTCTAAAAATTAATTTGCACTAACTTTGCTTAGCCCAACATTGGGGTTTAAAAGACCAATAGTAAGAAGTAAACAAGTTGTGAACTCTGAATATGTGATGGATGCATCCTTAGCTCTTGACTGGCATTAGAGATGCAGCCAACAGGTTCCTTGGCAAAGTTTTTTAGAAAGTATAGTATTTCTTTGCAATTCAATATGTGACTAATTCCTTAGGGCCAGATTTTGATACCTTTTATTATTTGTATTGTTTTAGAATCTAGGGCCCACAGTCAAGGATCAGAGCCCTATTGTGCCAGGTGCTGTACAAATAGAGAACCAAAATATGTCTCTCGAGCTTATAATCCCAGGATAAGATGAAAAGGCAAAAAGTGGATACAAAAAACAGGGAAGCACCAGGTAACAAGGCGACGATACTGGTCAGCAGTGTGAGAAGCGACCACAGCATACCAGGTTCCTAAGCATTGTAACTTTTCTTGTTGGCATCACAGCAAAGTAAAATTTTAAGGAGAGATTCGGAGGAGGACAATAAGGCGGTTTAGCAGTTGTTTTGAGTAGCTCCTCTGGTGCATGGGGTGACACTGAAGAAAGCGCAAAGGTGCTTGTTGGAAATATTGACAACTAGGTAATTGAAGCTGGCCTTACTGACCAAACAGAAGCCTAATTTGGTATCTTGTTTGTGTAGGAGAGAGAGTGTAGGAATAGGCTATGAAGTTCCTTAAAAGTGAAGACCAATAGATTTATGTTTGTTGTGGTAGAAGAGTGAGAACTATCGGTGGGTTGCAAAGACAGGGATTATATGATCAAAGCAACAAGCCAGAAAAATGATTATTGCAGTAGTCTTTTGAACAGACATAACTCAGGCAAGATTGAATTCCTGCAGGCCCAAAAGGAGGATGTTGCAGTGGTTGAGACATGGAAAAAGGGCTTGGAGGAGCATTTTAGCTTTATCAATGGAAAAGGAAGGCTGGATCTTATGCTGTTCAGGAAAATTGACATGATTTCTACATTTAGAGGTGTAGGCCTTCAGAGAGGGCAGAGTCAAAGATGACATGCAGGTTATGGACCTGAGTGACAGGGAAAAGATGGTTGTCCACAGTCATTGAAAAAAGGATGGTGGGGAGAGTTTGGAGGGAAGGTTAAGGTTTCTTTTTGGGTCATAAAGACCTCCAGGTGACTGGTGATACCATCCACGAGGTGATGTCAGAAAGAGGGACTGAGATTTTAGTTTGGACAGGAGAGGTCTACTACAGTGGAAAGGTAAATCTGCAAATGACCAGCATAAAGCTAATAGCTGAAGTAATGTTTGTGAATGAGATCACCCAGGGACAAGGTAAAGAGGGAGAAGTGGAAGCCAAGAATGGAGCCATGAGAGACTCCCACAGAAAGCTGGAGGGGGGCTGAGGAGGATTCTCCTGATGAAACTCTGAAGGAAAGCTTGGAGAGGAAGGTGCACTAGGAGAGGACAGACTCATGGAAGCCAAGGGAGGACAAGATTTCAAAGAGAGCATGACTGATGTCAAAGAAGGCTGACAGGCCAAAGAGGATGAGACTAGAGTATTGGTTCTGAGCTTTGGCTAGGAAGAAGTCATTAGAGACTTTGGGGAGAGCCGTTTAAGTGGAATGTAAGCGATTAAAGCCAGATTGGAAAATATCTAGGAAATGAACAGAAGGAAAGGAACTCCAGACAGTGATGGTAGATGGTGCATTAATGATCTTAGAAACGAAGGAGGAGATGGGATGGTAATTAAAGAGGCAAATAGGGTCGAAGGTGGGACCACTCATGGTGTAAGCTATTATGGAACGTGGATAAGGATGTCAAAATCTGGCCCTTAATTATAAAGGCCCACATGTGCAAAAGTGCTCAGTCCCTGCAGTGCCTGTCACCTTAATCACTTCTCAAAGTTATGCCATTAATGACTCTCCAAAGATGTTCCAGGATTCTTTGTCCTGTTGCCGACCCTTCCTCGCTTTCCTGAGATAAGGTTGTTTAGGGTGATGCTCACTCTGACATCTGTAGCCAGTTGTTCAGACCATGCCTACTGAAAAGGGAACCATCTGCTAACCAAGCCACTTTAAATAGTGTTGTTTTTAAAAACCTTGCTGCTTAATCGAGACTTCACGTGACCCCTTTCCATCTGAGGTGAATTATAAATGAACAATAAGCGATGATAGAAGAACAAGCATGCCTTTAAATGTACCCTGGCACATGCAGTTCTAACACACCCATCCTGGTAAAGATAAGCTTCTACCACATCCTGAATTTCCTTTTAGTCATAACTCTATTAGCTTAAAACAAAGGGCAGAAGGCAGTTGTGTTCACATTTCTTACTGACAGAACTGAATTCCTGAATGCGTTAGTATCAAGTGCATAAATTTACTACTGTTTAAGGTGCCAACTTGACAACAATAGAAATTAAGGACTTATCTACCTGGAGAAACTGACTGGCATAATTATAAGGGAATACGCTATTTTGGAATAGCTTCCTATGTAGATTCCATTCTGGAATAAAAAATATTTTATTCCAGAAAAATTACTCTGCTTCCAAAGCACACTGATTATTCTGGAGGTAAGTGAGTTTTATTCCAAAGTGTTCACATAGGGATCTATACCACAATAGCTGTTCCAGTCAGTTTCCCCATGTAGACAAGCCCCAAGGTTCTCTGTCGGCAAAATACATCACTGCACAAATTCTCCCATGAGAGCTGACATGATGAACTGCCAATGAAGCCCATGGAAGTCGCTTAACTTCTATGGGAAATGGAGTGGTCTCTACCTCTGTACTGCACAGACCACAGTGAGAGATTATGCCATACACTATCAAAGAAACTGAGGAACCACCTGATCAGCATCCTATACAGCAAACAGAAAAACATCAAGAAAGAGCTCTCCAACCTGGAGACTTTCATAAATAACCAACCCTCCACACAAATGGACTTTACTAAAATAAGACTATCTACATACCTCTGTACTGAGAATGCCAGCAGGACACTGTAGGGTTCTTAAAAATCTAACTGCAGTATGTGCTGCTGTGGAAGTGTGGAGCTATCAAGCCGGTCTTGCCTGGATTTAGAAGATGATTGTCATGTTCCAGTTGTCTTACATTCTTACATTTCTGAGATCCCTATAGGCCAGTAGAGAAATGTCTGACTGCTTCCTAGAAACTGATCCTGTCCATCGAGGAATGCTCAAAGAATCAAACTGTTCCGAGCGCTGAGAGATTTTACTCTGGCCACGGAGTAACGTGGTGGTTTCCTAGCTTTCTATCTGACAACGTTCTGCACAGGATAGGTACTGTACCACAGGCTGCAGCAATGGACCTGGCCTCACTAAGAGGCCTCAAATATATTCTGACAGGCCCACTCATAGCTAATGTGTAATGCAGCCTCCGTGACCACTCAAGCCCATGCCTCTTGCAGAGACTGCTGCCAATAGTGACCATTTGTGCCAAATGGGATGTCAGTAAGACACTTCCATCCTGCAGTGGGGGAATTTGCCCTGTCTTCTAGGCACCAACTGATATCACATAAGACACCAAAACTTAATTGAATTTCTTAGAATGTGAACGGTGACAGAACCTCCTATTGCTTACAGTATATGACCTGGCAGATGCACATGAAAATACATTGAATTACACTCTTCATAAAAATAAACAGAGGCTGGGTTGTCACAGCCTTACTCATATTGAATAGTATCTTATTCCATTAATAGTTTCTGTGGCAAGGCACCTCCTTTGCCTTGTCAGCCTCAGCATTTCTCCTGCTGGTGGTGGGAGGCCTGGAGGGAATCAATCCTACTCCAAGGGGCTTTTATTCTTCACTCTGGTTTAGTTTTCAGTATTTACAAGGTGGGCATCAGGGAAGGCCCAAGAATACTCTTAAGTATACTCCTGCTCCCTCTCCAGTGTGTTGCCTGTCTGCACTAACTCCTGGTTACCAGTTCTTCCCTAAACAGCAGTTAACTTGGTTACTTGCCCTCTAGGGAGGCATGACCGCTTTCTACCTGAGAGGAAACATTTCTCCCTACTGCTGTTAACCTACTACAGCTTGCTTCTCCTCTCCCTTGCTCTCTCTCACGCACACACCCAAAACAGGAGTTTTCAAAAGTCACCAGCAGGCCTTAATTTGACTCAGGTGTCTCTAGTTAACTTGTGGTAACTTCGTTTCAGTTCATATGGAATAGGGCCTTCACCATTCTAGGGTTGATATATCTGTCCGGTCTGGCTTTGTCACATTTCATTGCTTTCAAGGGTACTACTCCCAGAGTAAGATAATATTCAATGTGAGTAATGGTGTCAAAATCTGGCCCACAGAAAGAGTGCACCAGCAAGAAAAAAAGCAACCTTTTTTCCTAATACCTGTTTATCTGTTGCAGCAAATAAGCTGAAGCCTGATTCTCTTTTAGTATTTACATGCCCTACAAACCAGACTGTCCCCTCTCTGGTAGCTAGTTCCAAACTCCCAGCCCTTGCCTTATGATGGGGAGCCCTCCTAGAGCCTTAAGCTAGGCAGGAATTCACCCAGAACTCACTCCAATGCAAAGATCTACCTCAGCGCCTTTTTCAGCAAGGACAGAACCATGAAACAGGACAGTTAAAGGAAGGATAACAAAACGTATCAAAGACACAGCTGACCCTAACAGGGGCTACCCAAATGACTGCCCTGACTGTTTGATGGAGAGGTGGAACTAACTTCTGTTAAACGCAGCAGCAGCCGCCATCCCTTGCTGGCTGTTTAACATGCTCCCTACCTGCAGCTGTGCATGGTCCCACTTCCTGTGACTGCTCCGGCCCCACCTGCTCTTGTGCCCACTTCAACCCTTCCCCTTCTCCCTCCTTAAAATTCCTGGCTCTGCTTCCTGACCAAGTCTCTGGCTCACCCATTGGCTCTGGCATTTGGCTTCTGATCCCTGGCTCTATCTCAGCTCTGCTCTTGACTATGCCCCTGGGTGTCCCATGGCCCAGATCCTTGACTCCATCTCAGCTCCGCTGTAATCTCCATTGCTCTGACCATTAGACCTGACAGCCCATGTCCCAGCTGTGTGCTTGATAACCAGTCAGGCCCTTCAGGCAGTGGCTGACTCTTGCACATGGTGCAACGCAGCTTCCTAGTGGCCATGCACTCAAGCCTCCCCCAGGGCTGTCTCCCACTCTTGAGAGCTGGGCTTCCTGCATCATGGCAGAAACAGCATGTACCTGTGCAGACGGATCATGCGTTCCCTTTTCATCTTCCTTGGGTGGGGAACTGGCCACAGGAAGTCAGGGGTGAGGTTTCCTGCCAACCCTCTAACCAAACAGGGCTCTGGGGGAGTGGAGATGCCAGCTCCTACTTTCTGCCTGTCCACTAAGCAATCCAGGGTCCAGGGGAAGGAATGGACTTCCCAGTACAGCAGCTAACATGTGGAGCTAGGGGAGTCTGCACTATAAAGGACCCTTGAAGTCCCAACTAAAAAAACGCAAAGGGTGCAGACTGGAAAATAAAACCTAGTGGCAAACAGCGATAGTGCAAGCAGGAATATGGATAATCATTTGCTTTTCAAGTCACAGAGCCAGTGGGCTGAATTATTCACACGTGCTACAGCTCACAGTGACTGAGTATGATGGCAACATTCATTTAATATCCCTATACGTGGGAGTTCTGAGCGTTGTAGTGTGGGCTGGAGAAAGAATTACAAAAGAGCTGGAGACCTGCACACTAAACAGAGAATTGCTCCATGAGATGAGCCACTTGTCTGCCTAATCAAATGCATCTGTAGGAAAGGTTTAATTAAATAAGGCTCAGTTTACACAGCTATAAGCCTATCTAGGCAATCACAGTTAGCAAAGCCAGATATTTTCCATTCTGGAGAAATCTGTGTGTCACAGCAGACAAACTTTTTCCATTTCAGGAAAAATGGAGCAGCCTCATCCACCTCTGTAACAGGTCAGCCACCCTGGCCTCGTGATCTAACCGATTCTCTAGTGGGGATGGATCAGAGGCAGAAAGGTAGATGCCCAGATAGAGCAGCGGACCCATGCTCCACTGGATGGCCTTGAGCACAGGTGGGAGGAAGGTCACCTGCCACCTGTAAAGACCATCAGGCCAGAGCTCTTGATCCAGTTGATGTGGGCAGAAGAGGCCACCGAATAGACAAGCCTCCTCCTGCACCAGGTCCCTCGGCTCCTGGACCAGGAAGAGCACGTTGTCAGGGTATGCCGACTGGCCCACCTGCAAATCTGGCTTTTGGAACCCCAACCCCATCATCCTTTTGTGGAGGAGACAGAGGAAGGTTCTCAGTGGCAATGGTGTAGGGCTGGCCAGGGAGCAGGCAGCCCTGATGCACCCCTTGTCACAGCAGATTTGGAGAGCAATGTCGTCAATTCCTTATGCCTGATTTTTTTTTTCCGTTTACTGTCAAACTTTCTATTCAGTTGAGTTGCACCGTTTGAGTTTACCCCTGGAATGCAACACGCTGCCACAAACTGCCTGCAAGAAGCTTGTCTGTTGTGACACACAGATTTCTCCAGAATGGAAAATATCTGGCTTTTCTAATTGTGATTGCTTAGATAGGCTGGTGTTCAAGCAGTAGGCCCTGTCCATGCTTTGGCACTGACTACACCCTGAGCATACCCCCAGGTACCCTGACCCATCTCCAGAGGAAAATCCTGGAGTTTGTCAGGTCAGGGCTGAACTAGGTCTCTGCAGGTGTCCTGAGCCTCCCCTTGGAGGAGGGGGGCAGGCCTGCTCTGCCTCCCACAGTCAGGTCCACGTCTTCTGCATCCAGGCCCTGCAGAGACTCCTTTACAGTGCAGGTAGGCATGGAGCATGCTGGCAGATGCTTGCCTCTGCCGTCTCCAAGGGCTCCAATATGACCTGAAGCTCTTTTAACTCCACCTAAAATGTCTCCCTGAGACTTCTTTGAGCTGTTGGTCTTCTACCAGGACCTCCTCAGGACCTGGACTTCGTCACCAAGACTAGCTTCCATGGCGGCCACTGAGTAAGAGGATCTCCTCACAGAGCCTCTGCTACACAACCTCCATCTTCGTATGTAGGTGGCAGAGTTCCCCTGGGTGCACTCGGAGGTTGATCCTCACTGGTACAACCAGGATCAGAGACATCCTGGACAGGGGCAGCGAGTTGTATGGGCCCATGGTGCCCAGGCTCCAGGAATATTCAGGGACTGGGGGCCCGGCTGCACCAATTTTTGGAGCTGGGTCTCTCCCCTGGCCTTGCCTGCCGCCCCCGCGTGCCTCCCAGGGAGCGTCTCTCAGCCCCCACCTGCCACCGCTGTGCACCTTCCCCTGGCCCCAGAGCGTCCCGGCCTCAAGCAGGCGACTGCCCTGCCGCTCTGCGCTGCGCTCCCTCGCCGCCACCACTGGCTGCTGCTGCCTACAACACAGGCAGCCTGGCGCACGTGGCAGGCTGAGGCGGCTGCTGAACCTGCAGAGGGGGGGGAGGAGGCACACACATGATTGGCAGCCCTCCCCTCCCCTGCACCCACCGGGAGGCAACGTCGAGGGGCTTCCGGGAGATGGAGTCTGGACCTCACCTGAGCAGCTGCTGGGACTTCAGTGAGTGTCCGACCGTGTGATCCGCATCCCCCTGCCAGCAGCCACCAGTCCTGCCCCACACTGGGCAAGGGGCAGCCCCATCCCCCATGAGGCTATGGTGAGCAGGCTGCAGCAGGGGAGGAGGCCACGTGTGATGGCAACCCCCTCCCTGCCCCCAGCACCCCACAGGGGAGGGGAGGGGAGGGGGCTTCCTGGACCTGAGAGGGGCCCAGTCCCTAGGAGCATGTGCAGTAATGGTGCTGGGTGAGTGTGCTGCCGGGGGGGGGAGAGGGCTGGGGGACTGTGGAGTCGTCCTCTCTGGCTCCAGCCCTGGGGCAGCCTGCCTGCACCCCCCAACTCCTCATTCCCAGCCC
>NW_020665140.1:5605169-5671217 GCF_002925995.2 Terrapene triunguis
CCGCACCCCCAGCCAGAGCCCTCACTCCCCTGCACCCCAACCCTCTGCCCTAGCCCTGAGCCCCTCCACACCCAAAACCCCTCATCCCCAGCCCCACCCCAGAGCCTGCACCCCCAGCCAGAGCCCTCATCTCCCCCACATTGTGCAATATAGGGAAAGTGTTAAACGCCTACTGTTTCCAGTCCATTTTTACATTATTTTTAAAACTATATATTGGCTTACAAAGCAGGTTTGGGGGACGGGACTTGGACCCATTCTGGGCACCACCAAAAATTATACAAACTTGCCGCCCCTGGTCCTGTACTGTGATTGGAGGGACTGTGTGGACCCCTTGGTGCTCAGCTGGCACAGAAGGCTATCTGCCCCTCGTGTCCCGCATCATGTGCTCCAGGAGATGAGGGCAGCTTTACCCCCTGCTTCCCACACCTTTCCTCAAGTGAGTCCTCCCCACAAGCCCTTCACTCCTGGCCCTACAGACCTTACTATTTGGCCTCTGCCCCATGAGCCTCTCCGGCTGCCCCCCATGAACTATCTGAGCCAGCTGTGAGATGTACAGGAAGTCCATTTCTGAAATGTGCCCAGAAAACAGCCGTATGTGTTCATGCTCCACACCCTTCATGTCCTGCCCCAACACAAGTGGTGGGACCTCATGCCTCCCAAGGATGGTGAGAACTCCAGTGGGCTAGTCCATATTTCACCCTGGTCCCACAGCCCACCATGGATATCAGCTGGTGGCTCTTTCAGGTGTGTACCTGGCGTGGTTTATGACCTCCCCTGATGCCTGCTCCTTCTGCCACGAAAGAGACACCCTGGCGCACATTTCCATCGAGTGCACCAGGTTTCAGCCCTTCTTCCAGCTCCTCCAGGACTACCTCCCCCTCTGGTTCTGACTGCACTTTCCCCTCACTTCCTGATTTACACTCACGCTATCCATGGCCCCACTAAGTGGCGAGACCTCCTCGTCAACCTCGTCCCTGAAGCTTGCCAAGGGAGCCATCCACCATACCAGGAAGTGAAGGAAACTGGACTGCAGGACCTGCCTCCAATCCTCCCTCAAGATCATGTCTCCAGACAGCCTTCCTTCGGACTGTGTCCACTGGCTCCCTGGACGCTTTCAAGGAGCAGCGGATGCTGTCCAGGGTTCTCTGCTCAGTGTCCCCCTCTGGATCCCTGAGTGTGACCCCCAATCCTGTCCCTGTTTTTTCATTTGTTGTCTGTTGTAATCATTCAACACCTGGGTCCGGTGGTTCCTCCCCTTAGGCTGTGGGGATGGGCATTTAGATGTGGGTGGGCTTCTGCCCTCCCATCCCCGGAGCTTCAATAGGTGGAAGTAGGAGTTACCACAAACTGTATAAGGTTTTCAGACCAGTTTTGCAAATTCAAAAGATTCAGAACATCTTGCATCTTATCTCTTGGGTGCTTATCAGAACTTAAACTGCAACCCATTGGCATTTTTGTTTTTGCTGGTAGAGACATAAAAAACAGTGTTCCCACCAGCCACATACATTAGATGTTAAAGTTGATAGATTACTATAGCTCTTGAACACAGCATCTTCTTAAAGAGGAGCTATTATAGCGGTATCATGATGGTGTCTGCACATTGTTTAATTATCTTTATTTTCTCTACTTCTACAAAACTCATTAGATTGTTCCCAAGGTTGTATAGTTCCCTCTTGAAAATTTTGATTTTCCTATTTTTGTCTTTCTGTTATTTTTTTTATTACTATATCTAATTTCTACTAATGAGTTTGTTTATATTTGAGGAGGAGATGAGTGAGAGCATGCAATACAATTATGACATTTAATATTAACTTGATTAAAGTTTCACTGATGGAGAACTGCATAGCTCAGGAGATTCATAATGGGCAGGGCTTTTCATTGCTGGATCACTAGCTCAGATGTGACCCTGGTCAGTAAAGGGACAGAAAGTCATTACTGTGATAACTATTTGGTGGTCTATAAGACATACATTTTTTTATTACCATCTTGTTCCCAATGATGCCCAAGTTGGTGAGGCTGAGCAGTTTAAAAGGCATTGAAACTGAATTGCCTAAAGGTGAATTATGTCTCTCCTATTCAGTTTTGCAGCACTTCAGAAGGACACTGGTGGGGGCGGGGGAGGGATGCTGAACATGTACTACCTGTTCTGTGGGTAGAGGGTGTCAGTCCCCAAGTGGGCAAATCTGGTTCCTTTCTAGTGCACGGAGGTTGTTCTTATTATATTTCCAATCTGACTAGAACTGTGAAGAACAAATAAGCCTGTGCATGAGCCTGTTCTCATGACATTTCCAGCATAACTTCTAGACCTAAAAGGTTCAGAGTTTTGATAAGTATTCACATATTTGCATATTTAGCCAGCTGGAACTTTCAAATGTTGTGAGATTCCACCATCACTAAGTGAGGTTCAGTGGAACATCTTTGCCATTTCTAGGCAATATCTGTTGGTATCTCTAGCTACTGTACAAATATTCACAATTGAATAGACCGATCTGATTCTTGGAGACTAGAGAAATCTGAAAGCATTCAAAAGCAAAAGGAGTTCTGTGTTTTCTGACAAAAGAACTATGGCAGTCGGTCAGAGGATAATACACAAATTTTGGGTTTAGGATTTAACACACCATATCAAATGTCTCAGCAACATAATGATCATGAAGGTATTAGAAAGAAAGTATTAGGAAATGCTCAGGAAGACACAATTAGCCTGAACACTTTACAACCCCCCCATCAGCCATTAACATTAGTCAGCATTCAGCATTAGTCAGCATGCATTAAATATATCCAGCTGTCCTGAAACACTACCATCACATTATGCAAATCCTTCTAAAGACCCAATGCACCGTATCATTTTGGTCACCTTATAGTCTAATTCCAATCCAGGCTACATCAGCTCGTACTTTCTATACATTCATATTAACATATTATGTCACTCTGGGAGAGCTGGAAGTCTGATTTCCATCTATGTCACCCACAGCATGATGATTGCCAGCAGGAATGCTAAGAAGTAGCACAGTATATAGACTAGAGACGAGACCAAACCAAAAATCACAGAATCAAACATCCCCCAAAACTTGAGGTTTGGAATCTGGTTCTGAATTTCACAGTTTGGCCCCCATTTCTAGAATAGTTTGAATCAAGACCCTGGCTCCAAAAACCTCAACATGGTTTGGGGTTTTTGAAAGAGGGTGAGAGAACGAGTTTGAAATCTGAGTTTTGTGGCTTAGGCCCAGCCTTAGAATGACTCATACTTTTGAAAAACCCTTCCATCCACTACCTCTAACAAAATTAACAGAAGGGGCTTTTTCTCTGCCCTTACCTGCCCAGGACCCTGGGTACAAACTTGAGTGGCAGCCACCTATACTTCTACAGTTTCACTGCTATTGTTACTTGAGCTAGCTTTCATCTCCTCTCCCACTTCTCCTCTCTATCCCTGAAATACAAGGTGTAGGAATGGGAAGAGGAGAATTCCTGCTGGAGCTGCCCCTTCTGGAAAAGGAGAGAAAAAGCCCCAGAAGCTGCTCTCCCACTAGGTCTGAGGTGGTGGGAATGAAGAAATTTTAAACTGCAGAGGGATGCAGTTGTGGGGGAGAGGGGCAGGTATGAGGCAGGGTGGGGAAGGAGGCAGAAGTGACTTATGGCTCAGGAGGTAGAAATAACATGGGCATGCAGCAGATGAAGGCTATGGAGGAACAAAATTAGTTGATGTGCGGCTGGGAAGGCACAGAATGAATTGGCATTTTGAGGTCTGGGGAGAAGCTGGAAACTCTGCACCACCAGGCAGCACTTTATACACATTTGTGTAATTTTATACATATTTGTAATGTGATCTTAGTTGGGTCCTCTAGCAACAGCTTCTGCAGCAGGGGCCAAAATCACATTGTCACCACAAATCCATGAGTGTTGGCAATATCTTGTAGAAAGCCTGTTCTTACGTGATTCCCAGCACAGTTTTGCAGATCATAGAGTTTCGGTTCGTATTACAGTATGGCGCTTGTACCCAGTGCTTTACCATTTAAAGAATTATGGATTGTTTGGCAACACAATCATTATTTCCTCTGTACTTTAATGGTTCAAACTTATTGCTTAATAGGTGCAGGCTTAGCTTTCACTCATCTTTATATAGGCTAAGACTATTTTTGACATTGCTGTTCATTTGCTTAGAGCAGCTCAGCTGGTGCCGATTCTGTCTGGGGAGACTGTTGTCATAGCTTCCCAGAGCGCTGTGACTTTAAATACAGATTGGGGTAACTCCATTTCCCTGGCCCATCACTTACAGTACTGTGCTGTACGCTATGAGGCTTTGCCACGTGTAGAAGAGTTTTGTCAACAGTTGAAAGTGGCTGCTTGCCCCTTCGCATGTAAAACCCTATGGGACGGAGCAAACAGGGAGGAAATATCATCTGTGAGGGTCTCCTCTCAGTTGTTTGTCCCCATATAGGAGGCATAGAGTTTGACTGTCACAGAACAGGTTGTGGGTCAGCCCCCACCTCTACAAATACCCGGTGATCTGTATGTATCCCAGAGGATCCATGGGGATACATGCACAAAGGCCCATGTCTCCAGGATCACTCTGTGTCCCAGTGGTTTGCCCCACCTCCCTGGCAGTACTTTAATGTGGGGTTTCCTCATTACAGAAGTGGTCAGGAGTTGTGTTATCTTTCCTCCCTGATTGGCACGGCGGATAAGAAAGTGCATCCCTTCTGGCCCCTCCCAAGTCCTCTCCCTCATCTCTCTGATAGGGGTGTGGGCACGGCCACAGAGTCTGAGAGCCTTTTTTCCCTCTATGTGTGGGGGGGTATATCTGTGCATCCAGGGTGTGATCAGGCCCACAAATACGCCCTGTCTACAGCGGGCTGTGGTAGCAATTTTCTATGAAGACTCCTGTTCAAACATACTTTTGTGATAATTTATCAGCTCAATTTCCCTAGTTAGTTTATAAAGTGTATATGAATGCTTTCTTGACTGCTGATATTCCTTCCTTCTGGGTTTTTGGTGTGTGTGTGTGGGGGAGGGCAGGCATAGGGTTGTGGCGTTTTTTTGGTTGGTTGTTTTTTTTGCAGATAAGTGTAGGCCTAGCCTGAATGACGAAGGGAAGCAGAAGGATGAAAACTGAGTTTAACAATGGACAAAGCATTAATTCACAGTGGCCTTGTAAATAATATGTAGCTAGTAGATGAAGAATAGTAGAGGAGGAAGGAATGTGTGATAGCTTGTAGTTGTGGTCTAGCATATAGTGCAGCATGTGAAGAGCTAGACAGGTATTGACTACAAAAATTAGTAAACCAATCATAGAGCTTATGGTATGATGTAGACTGGAATGCACATGTGGTAACCTGTTGTAGAATATGTATAAACACTGCTTAATATTCCTGCTTTTGGGAGCTGTGGTACACCCTATACCCACCCCGTTGCACTTGAGCCTAATCAACTCAGTTTTGCTTTGCTGTATGTGAATAAAGAAACTTGAGTAACAAGCCTGGAGTTCAGTTAAGTCTTTGGGACCCACGAGGTTGGGGGTCCCAGGAAATTCCCAACACTAAGGTACGTTTTTAAAGATAAAAATTATTTTAAAAAAAATCAACAAGAAAAATTATAGTTTGTGGAAATGACAAGGGACGCTGGAACAGGGCTGTGTGAAACTGGCAGTTCCAATCCATAATTCTTTTCCAATTACATCCTTTTTTAAAAAACAGACAAACACGCTGAAGGGTTAAAATCCATGTGCATTTTATATAACAACCTGGTATATGGATTGTGCCAGCTCTTTTTCAGACCCGAAGTCCAGAGTTTGGTTAAGAGACCAGAGGCCTAGCTAATAGTGATTAGCTAAGAGAAAGCAGAATAAACAAGATAACATTGCCTTTGCTAAGGGTTCGTCTACACTTACCGTAGGGTCCGGCGGCAGGCATCCGATGTTCTGGGATCGATTTATCGCGTCTGGTTAAGACGCGATAAATCGATCCCTAATCGATCCCGGAAGTGCCCCGGATCGATCCCGGAAGTGCTCGCCGTCGACGCCGGTACTCCAGCTCGGCGAGCGGAGTACGCGGCATCGACGGGGGAGCCTTCCTGCCGCGTCTGGACCCGCGGTAAGTTCGGACTAAGGTACTTTGAATTCAGCTACATTATTAACGTAGCTGAATTTGCGTACCTTAGTCCGAAGTGGGGGGGTAGTGTAGACCAGGCCTAAGATATGCTTGGTCAGTAGAAATGCCAGATGTTGAAGCAATAACTGAATAATTATGTTTCATCCAATGTTTCAAATTGAACAAAGGATCCCTGTTCCTATTGTGTTTCTCCTGAAGGGAAAACAGTCTTCCCACAGATCCAACCTTGAGTTTATGAAAATTGGCACATGTCAGTATAATGATATGGCATCCTTCCACCTCTCTTCCAAGGGACCAATGTCCTGCCTTAAGACATAAAGGAGACAATCTGTATTACCATATCCTTTCACTGTTTCTTTGCTTTAACCCCTAGGAATGTACCTGTTGAACAATCAAAGGAGTTGCTCCATTCCTATGGACCCCAAATCAGAATTCAACATATATATTTTATACTAATAACATTTTATCAAAGTATTAATTAAATGTTAACTTGAGACCATGGGCGGAGACATTATGTAACCTTTTTAACCATTGGCTACTGTGCTATCTTGTCTTGCTGCAAAACCTATCCCGGGGTGTGGAACTGCTTACCCCTTCACTTTCCCCCGCCCATGGTAAATCTATATATTCCATTGTAATCAATTGATTGACAGTGTCTCTGAGCCTGATAAGCCAGGTGACACTCCGCCAGCGCTGTGTGTAATAAACCCCTATGCTTTGACCTCTACACGGTGTGGATTTATGTCCTTCAATGCATTTCTCTGCCCTTTTGAATTTGGGTCCCGAGCCAGTCCTTGACTTGTAGGAATGTATTTTATAAGATCCTATGCAACAATTTGATTAAAAGTGCACAATTCCTGTAAACAGGTACTTTGCAGCCACAATGGGTTTCATTCACATTTATGCTATGGCCCCTGTACATTGTCCTGGCAGAGTAAAGTGGCCTTGCATTACATTTACACCAACATTTGGGCCTCTTTTCACTCCCAGAGCAGTTTACAGGGCCTTAACGTAAATGAGAATTGGGTCTGTCAAACAGAACTTCGGTATAAACACAAAAACAGCATTTTCTGTAATTGCACAACGTAACCATACAGTGTTACAGATATTCACATATGCAGCAGATCCATTAAAATATATGACTGTGAGGCATGGGTAGGACTTCAGAAGGTATACCTTTGTAAGAAAGACAGAAATTCTTTCACAGAATTTCTTTAACAGCAGTAAGAATCAAATGCAAGTCATAGGCTGCATATATTTATATTCAACTACAAAAAATTCCAGACTGTTCAATATGCTGTATTCTATTCTAAAGAGTAGAATATCCCCTTCTATTCTAAAGAAAAGAAGACCCCCTTATTTAAGAGGGTCAGTGCATTCTGCTTCCATTATGTAATGAGTTGCTGCATATTCAATTACCCTTACTACAGAAGGGAAGTGCCTGTGTTAAGAGTCATGCTCTGTACTTTTTGATCAGTGACTCTTAATGTTTTAAAAAAAATGCAGAAAAGCAAAAATAATGAGTAGGCTATATCATCATTGCACTCGTTTATGCTGAAATCTTCAAAGGAGCATCTGGGATTTAGGTACCCAAGTCCTATTAGGCTCTTTTGAAAATCACAGCATTAGTGTGTTAAGTAAATGCTAAGGGTTAATTTCTGTCCTGTTGCAGTAGAACTTCAGAGGTCCATTAATATTTTGTGATTAGCTCTGTTTCTAAGACCCGGGTGAAATGACAAAGCCAATCTTGCTATAGGGGAATTACAGACCTGGCAGAGAATTGATTTGTAATGCTTTTAAATGGAAAATTAAATGCTGCTTTTAATAACTATTTTACTTGTGCTGGATATGTTTTCTAGTTGTAAAGACTAATAAAATTTCTTTGCTAGAATATGTACTAGTATAGCAAAGCAGTTTCCATAGCTAGTGGGGTAAATCAATATTTGTGTTTGTATACACTGTTTGTAGGGAGGGAGGGATGTCCGATTGTATTGGAATGTGAATTCAGGGATATATAACACATCAGATGTTGGTTTTTAAAGTTAAACTGCTTCTTTGAGGTCAAAGTCAGCCCTTTGTTATGTACACATGACTCCCATGGGGCTAGATTGGGAGTTGGATAACACACCTACATGGGGGGAATGAGACCCACCTTCCCCTCATCTCTTTGTATGGGCTACCTGAATGTAGGGTCTGAGAGTGTAGGGGAAAATGATCTGTGCTCATTTACTCCTTCCCTAGAGCAGCCAGTGATGGGCATGTCATAATTTACTACTGCATAGGCCACCAGTAAATTACTACTTCCCTCATCCCTGGAGCAAGAGGGAAGCCAGGAAGTATTTTTGAGGAACAACATCCTGGAGCAGTGCATTTTATGCACCTCTCCTTGCTCAGTCTAAAGGCACATTCTAGACTAGGATTTCAGCACCATGATGCTGGACGTGGTACAATAGCCTGTATATCATAAAACACAAAAATGATGGACAACACCTGACAACATACTCCCTCACTAAGATATTCAGGGAAAGCAGACACAATACGGGTGTGAATACAGCCAAAGGGAATTCAATGTTTGGAATTGAGTAAGTAAAACTTACGCAATTTTTTTAAAGCTATTAACCATTTCCAGTAGATAATAATGTCAGATGTGCACGAACAATTTTCAGGTCTCTGGGAGAATGGTACAAAAAACAAGTCCACAAGGGCTCCATTTGTTCAACAAGGTAAACTGGAAGAGTAAGGGAGGTAATCCAATAACAGAGTAATCCAAGTCAGAGGTCCTGTGGAAAAAGTATTATGTGATCATGTCATTAAAGATGGTATCATAATGCATATGCACGAATTAAATTAAATTAAATTAAGGCCAAATTAAAGTTGCACAGTTCAATACCCATAGAGTGAGGGTGACCCACTTATACCAGGGCCTATATTCCACAATTGTTATGCCCCTTCATGAGTACAGTTTCAGTAGCAATCTTATTAATACCATCAGAGCACAGAAAAATTCCAGCTAAAGTAACCAAGCACAATACGTGAAACCCTGGGTAATTCTATATAATTCATGTAAATGAGGCTGGCCAGAACTGGCTTTTCCCCTCTACAGGGAGCGGATAGTTCTGTCCCTCTAACCCTTCTAGCTCTCAGGCTAACACCACTCTCTCACCTACTGATTTTAATCTCCCCCAATGTTACTACCTCTAGGAATGTGTACAGAGAAACTAATTAACATTGGGAGTAAGGATGCTCTTGTGTTAAAAACACTGGCCTGGGGTTTAGAAGAGCTGGGTTCAAATCTCTCCATGTTTCAGCTCACATGTCTAAAATGGGAAACATAATACTTCCTTTCTGGCTTGTCTGTTTAGACTGTAAGCTCTTTAGGATAGGGGTGGTCTTTTACCATGTATTTGTAAAGCACTAGCACAACGGAACCCTAATCATCTTGGGATGTTTTTCCAGGAAGAAGGATTGCTAGGAAGAGATGGAATCCACCTAATGAAGAGAGGGAAGAGCATCTTCGCAGGTAGGCTTGCTAACCTAGTGAGGAGGGCTTTAAACTAGGTTCACCGGGGGATGGTGACCTAAGCCTGGAGGTAAGTGAGGAAGTGTGATACCGGGAGGAAACACAAGGAGGTGGGTGCAACAGGGTAGGCCTCCTGATTCAGACTGAGAAAGTAGGGCAATCGGCTAGGTATCTTAGGTACCTGTACATGAATGCAAGAAGCCTGGGAAAGAAGCAGGAAGAGTTGGAAGTCCTGGCATAGTCAAGGAACTATGATGTGATCGGAATAACAGAGACTTGGTGGGGTAACTCAGATGAGTGGAGCACTGTCATGGATGGGTATAAACTGTTCAGGAAGGACAGGCAGGGGAGAAAAGGTGGAGGAGTTGCACTGTATGTAAGGGAGCAGTATGATTGCTCGGAGCGCCAATATGAAACTGGAGAAAAGCCTGTTGAGAGTCATTAGGTTAAGTTTAGAGGTGAGAGCAACAAGGGTGATGTCATGGTGGGCATCTGCTATAGACCACCAGACAAGGAAGATGAGGAAGACAAGGCTTTCTTTGCACAACTAACAGAAGTTTCCAGATCACAGTCCCTGATTCTCATAGGGGACTTCAATCACCCTGACAGCTTCTGGGAGAGCAATACAGCAGTGCACAGACAATCCAATAAGTTTTTGGAGTGTGTTGGGAACAACTTCCTGGTGCAAGTGCTGGAGGAGCTAGGGCCCTTGCTCCTCTTGACCTGCTGCTCACAAACAGGAAAGAATTGGCAGGGGAAGTAGAAGTGGGTGGCAACCTGGGCAGCAGTGACCCTGAGATGGTTGAGTTCAGGATCATGACAAAAGGAAGAAAGGAGAGCAGCAGAATACAGACCTGGACTTCAGAAAAGCAGACTTTGACTCCCTCAGGAAAGTGATGGGCAGGATCCCCTGGGAGGCTAATTTGAGGGGGAAAGGAGTCCAGGAGAGCTGGCTGTATTTTAAAGAAGCCGTATTGAGGGCACAGAAACAAACCATCCTGATGTGCAGAAAGAATAGCAAATATGGCAGGCGACCAGCTTGACTTAACAGAGAAATCTTTGGTGAGCTTAAACACAAAAAAGAAGCTTACAAGAAGTGAAAACTTGGACAGATGACTTGGGAGGAGTATAAAAATATTGCTCGAGCATGCAGGGGTATAATCAGGAAGGCCAAAGCACAACTGGAGTTGCAGCTAGCAAGGGATGTGAAGAGTAACAAGAAGGGTTTCTACAGGTATGCTAGCAACAAGAAGAAGGTCAGGGAAAGTGTGGGACCCTTACTGAATGAGGGAGGCAACCAAGTGACAGATGATGTGGAAAAAGCTGAAGTACTCAATGCCTTTTTTTTGACTCAATCTTCACAGACAAGGTCAGCTCCCAGACTGCTGCACTGGGCAGCACAGTATGGGGAGGAGGTGAGCAGCCCTCAGTGATGAAAGAACAGGTTAAGGACTATTTAGAAAAGCTGGACATGCACTAGTCATGGGGCAGGATCTAATGCATCAAAGGGAGCTGAGGGAGTTGGCTGATGTGATTGCAGAACCATTGGCCATTATCTTTGAAAAGTTGTGGCGATCGGCGAGGGCCCAGACGATTGGAAAAAGGCAAATATAGTGCCTATCTTTAAAAAGGGGAAGAAGGAGAATCCAGGGAATTACAGACCAGTCAGCCTCACCTCAGTCCCCGGAAAAATCATGCAACAGGTCCTCAAGGAATCCATTTTGAAGCACTCGGAGTAGAGGAAAATGATCAGGAACAGTCAACATGGATTCACCAAGGGCAAGTCATGCCTGACCAACCTGATTGCCTTCTATGAAGAGATAATTGGCTCTGTGGATATGGGAAAAGTGGTGGACCTGATATATCTTGACTTTAGCAAAGCTTCTGGTACAGTCTCCTGCAGTATTCTTGCCGGCAAGTTAAAGAAGTATGGATTGGATGAATGGATTATAAGGTGGATAGAAAGCTGGCTAGATCGTCGGGCTCAATGGGTAGTGATCAACGGCTCGATGTCTAGTTGGCAGCCGGTATCAAGCGGAGTGCCCCAGGGGTCGGTTCTGGGGCCAGTTCTGTGCAACGTCTTCATTAATGACCTGGATGATGGGATGGATTGCATCTTCAGCAAGTTCACAGATGACACTAAGCTGCGGGGAGAGGTAGATACACTGGAGGGTAGGGATAGGGTCCAGTGTGACCTAGACAAATTGGAGGATTGGGCTAAAAAAAAATCTGATGAGGTTCAACAAGGACAAAGTGCAGAGTCCTGCACTTAGGATGGGAAGAATCCCATGCACAGCTACAGGCTGGGGATCGACTGGCTAAGCGACAGTTCTGCAGAAAAGGAACTGGGGATTACAGTGGACGAAAAGCTGGATATGAGTCAAATGTGTGTCCTTGTTGCCAAGAAGGCTAACGGCATATTGGGCTGCATTAGTAGGAGCATTGCCAGCAGATCAAGGGAAGTGATTATTCCCCTCTATTCAGCATTGGTGAGGCCACATCTGGAGTATTGCCTCCAGTTTTGGGCCCCCCACTACAAAAAGGATGCGGACAAATTGGAGAGAGTCCAGTGGAGAGCAATGAAAATGATTAGGCAGCTGGGGCACATGACTTATGAGGAGAGGCTGAGAGAACTGGGCTTATTTAGTCTGCAAAAGAGAAGAGTGAGGGGGGATTTGATAGCAGCTTCAACTATCTGAAGCGGGGTTCCAAAGAGGATGGAGCCAGACTGTTTTCAGTGGTGCAGATGACAGAACAAGGAGCAATGGTCTCAAGTTGCAGTGGGGGAGGTCTAGGTTGGATATTAGGACAAACTTTTTCCCTAGGAGGGTGGTGAAGCACTGGTATGGTTACCTAAGGAAGTGATGGAATCTCCATCCTTAGATGTTTTTAAGGCCCAGCTTGACAAAGCCCTGGCTGGGATGATTTAGTTGGGGTTGGTCCTGCTTTGAGCAGGAGGTTGGACTAGATGACCTCCTGAGGTCTCTTCCCACCCTAATCTTCTATGATCTCATCTGGGCTCTAGGCACTAATAGGAATAATCATGGAGTGATGTAGAGAGATGTCAGCCTTCTGGGTAGCCCATGTGGGTGGTGAGATACTTTTGGAGAAGAGAGTGGAATGAAAGAAATACTAGATAGCTGGGCAGCTGTGATATTTCAATTCCCGCTTTTCACTTTTTAAAGAACATCAAATAAAGGCTCAAGGACTTCTTAACTGGAGGTGGTTTTATTAAAACCCATACGCTAAGTGCCGGGGAAATGAATCATGTTAGCCTCTTCACATTTTTTTTTAATGCAGAGGTGTTTTTTTTTAAATCCTTGAAAATATCATTGCAATACAATTGCTCTTTCACCTTCCGCATTTTTTGTTCAAATTTTCAAAGAAGCAGTATCCTATCTGTGCCTGTTGTGAGTCACACAAAATATTTCCTCATGAGGCCACCTCTTTCTGAAATGTGACTAAAGTCTGAAAGAGGTTCAGCTGCTGGTGTTTTGTTTGTGGTTTAAATAAGAAGAAACAACCACTTTGATTTTAAGACCCACTGATCTGTGCCTTATACTTCCTGACAAGTAATATACGAATAACAGATGATCAAGCAGGTCCCACTAGAATTTCTTCTCTCTATGAATAATAGATGTGGTTGCTCCTGCTAACATGTATCCTTTCATAGAAAGTATTTTTCCAGAAGAAATGCTATTTTAATATAAAGTCCAAAGCCCACCGAAGTCAATAGACTCCCATTGACTTTAGTAAGCTTTGCATCAGGCCCTGTGCCCTGCAATTGAATTAAAAAAAAATCATAAACATTGAGACCTAGTAGCTTCTGTCATCCTATCTTCGATAATGGGAACATGCAGGCAAACTCAGATACGGTACTACGTATTGTAATTTCAAGCGATCACGTGAACTAGAGGAAGTCCATACATCACCTTGCTCTGACAGCCATGTCTGTGTCCTGCCTGGTATTTATATTTTTGACACAGCAAAGCATGTATTTTATCCTTTTGCACCTTGATCTGTTTATCCTGATTTATTACACTATTTTTAACCAGGAACAGAGTTTGAGTGATTTCTGTCCAGACTGCAAATTTATTCTCTGAAAGGTCTGCAATTAATCATCTTTTTTTTGTTTTGTTTATATCTGACTCATGGGGAAATGTTTGTTCATTTTATTTTTCTTCCTCACTTCCTGTTTATACATCTACAATTTGAAGCATCATTAGTTAAGATGAAGATGAATGCAAAAGATAAATTAAGTATCAATACATCCTGCTCTCCAAATGAGCTGAGCTTTTTGTAGCAAACCTAATTGTTCTTATAATTAATTTTTATACTCATTTCCTTTCTGTCACTCACTAATATTGGCCCCTCTTCAGGAAGGTACTTAAGCATGTGCCAAAATTTAAGCATGTGTCCCAGTGACTTCATGTCCTGAGGTAATTTCCTGAAGAGGGGGTATTTTGTGTGTGTATGTACCCACATGTATGCATGCATGTACAAGTGTGCACACACACATCTATAACCTACAGATTGAGCTGGTTGGGAATTTTGTGCTAGAATTTTGTTTTTTTTTTCCATTAGGAAAAAAGAAAATATTTCATTTTAAGTCAACATTAAACTGTTGTGCTAGAATTTTGTTTTTTTTTCCATTAGGAAAAAAGAAAATATTTCATTTTAAGTCAACATTAAACTGTTTGCCTATCGATGCGACACGTGGTGGGGTTGGTGGTTTAACTTGTGTGCTCTTCATAACAGAGACCATGTTTTCACTATTATTTCGATCATGGTGGCAGCACCCAAAGGCTCAATGAAAACTGAGGGCTCCCCATGTGCTAGGTGGTGTACTGTTCATGCCCCAACGCACTTTGCGTTTAGTCTCTAAAGTGACTAGTGTCCAAAAGGCTGCTCTTTTTATAGAGATACACTGTGGATCATATTTGAGCTGTGGTTTTCCAAAGCATGTGAGGGAGTCAGATTGGAATTTATGGGACTGAGATGCCTAATTCCAATGGGTGGTTTTGAAAATCTCACCCTAAATTATCAAATGTTGCTGCATTCGAAGGTTGAGAAAAGAAAGCCAATTCTCCCTTTAAACTGTGAGCATGACAAAGGAAAAGTGAGTTGTTTTAAAGATGGAACATGGCCACTCACTGGGTGTCACTTGATGGGTTTTGTGTAGTATCATTCAATGGGACACAAAATCAAATCAGTGGAGTTTCTTTCCTGAAGCTCAGACTTCACAATGCCCGATGGAGCAGGGATGGCTCTGAGGTAAGAGCAGCATAAGAGAGATTGCTAATGGAGACTATTAGAGAGGGTGCTGCCTCTGCTTAACTGACCATTGGCAGTCTGTATAATTACTGCCCAACTTCAAATCTTCCCTTCTGCGTTAAGGTTACAAAAACTTCTGTGGTGAGACAACTCTCCTGGTGCCTAGATATGGGTTTGTCACAGAGATGCCACTGTTTGCACTGGGTGATCTCTTGGTGAAGGATCAAGGTCAGCTGTCCAGGCTGATGCTGTTAGATCTACCATCTGCTTGCAGTTGCATTGGTTATGAGACTGATTAATAATTATCTACATCACTGAAATCAAGGGTTTCATTGTGATCCCAGTTCTGTAGCACTCCACCTGTGGAAATTCTTTTGACTTAACTAGGACTTGGTGTGTGGAGGGACTACAGAGTTGGGCCCTCATCCTGCAAAAGAGATCTCTAAGCATGGAACCTATACTCCCATAAGGAGCTCAATTGATTTTGGTGGGAATTAGTGCAGGAGGAAAGGTCCATGTTTGTAGCTTCCTTTGCAGGGTCAGTGCTTTGGCCTACAAAGGATTATGGACAATACTGTGTCTGGCACTGGATGGGTGTGTGGGATGGGAGGGGATGGTATGAGGTGAGACCACGACAGAGTCAGGGCAAAGATGACATAACGCTAACGCTGCTGCTTGCTCTCTGAGGCAGGTGAGCAGGAATGGGGCTAGAGCCAGCTAGGCACATGAGGGAGTGTATTCTGCACTCTCTGCCCGGGCGGTGCAGCAGCCCACACTTCTCCTGTGCTCTCCTGACATTGAGAGAGTTTGTACCTGAAACACATTGTGCTCCGTTCTTTAACTATGAAACAAAAGCACGTCCTGGAAAATATAGAATATATTGATAAATAAATTAAATGACATCTTTTCCCCATTAGCACCACATTTTAAAATAGAAATGGAATATTCACTTCCCAATGCAAACAGCTGACCACACTGTTCTCTTTCACTGGCTTTTTCAGTGTTATAAAGGAGCCTCAAGAGCATCATCTTTCTTTTCTCCAGCTCTAATGTAGGCTGCAAACTTGAGCGGGTAAACATGGCAAAGATTACAATACTTGCTGTTTTGGTGAGGAACAGCTGACTAAAAGGTAATGTGTAAAAGCAGATACCTTTCTGGTCTGAATTTCAGAAATGGCAGCTTTCCTTATCTGTTCTTTGTGCTGAAGGCAAACCTTAAAAGTTCAGTCCATTTGGGGAAAGGCAATTGTCTCTTGAAGCATTCCGTGTTTTGAGTACTATAAAGGGAATAGCTCACAAAATGGTTGAATCTCTGAAAATGGGGAAACGTTTTCAAGTCTGACCACTATATCTGTGTTACCCATAGATGTTCTGATATCTGTAGATGGGCATTTATTGATCTAGGTGCATTTCCCCCGCACACATTTGGATCAGCAATACCAAGCGGAATGAACTGGCTGGGATGGATTCTCTTTCATGATCTGGCTCCTTTGAGTCACCTGAGTGGGACCAAAGAACCTGGAATCTGATTGCAGCTGGCCAGCTGAAATTCCTCCAGTGTGGGGAGCTCTCAGATGACTTAAAACAGGTGGAACTAGTTCATCTGGCAATCAAATTCCCTACTGGACTGTAGGGGGTGTGATGGTGGAAGATCAAGGCATGTTTGTGGAAGGATAGGTAGAGGGGGGTGGGACGCAGCTCTGCTGTGTGAAGTCTCAGCTGGTATATGGTCCATTGGGTCAGAGCTGATTGTCACAAATTAGAACAAGACCCTAGACTGCTCTAAGTTACATCAGGGCTGGAGTAGCTATGCCTTCAGAATCAGTGAGACTCTTTGACACCCATCCTTTGCCACCTGCTGACCAGATCTCCACACAGGATCAAATCTAGTCCTCTGGAACCTGAAACACGTCTAACTAGCAATTCGGGAGTCTTCATGCATGGGAATCATATGAAGGAACATAAGAACGGCTGTACTGGGTCAGACCAATGGTCCATCTAGCCCAGTATCTTGTCTTCCAACAGTGGCCAATGCCAGGTGCTTCAGAGGGAATGAACAGAACAGGTAATCATGAAGTGATCCATCCCCTGTCACCCATTCCCAGCTTCTGGCAAACAGAGGCTAGGGACACCATCCCTGCCCATCTTGGCTAGTAGCCATTGATGGACCTATCCTTCATGAATTTATCTAGTTCTTTTTCTAACCCTGCTCTAGTGGGGTTTAGTGGGGGTCTAGTGTTGGCCTTCACAATATCCTCTGACAAAGGGTTCCACAGGTTGACTGTGCAGTGTGTGAAGAAATACTTCCTTTTGTTTATTTTAAACCTGTTGCCTATTAATTTCATCTGGTGACCCCTAGTTCTTGTGTTATTAGAAGGAGTAAATAACACTTACTTATTTACTTTCTCCACACCAGTCATGATTTTATAGACCTCTACCATATCCTCCCTTAGTCATCTCTCTTCTTCAAGTTGAAAAGTCCCACTCTTATTCATCTCTCCTCACATGGAAGCTGTTCCATACCCCTTATTGTTTTTGTTGCCCTTTTCTGTACCTTTTCCAATTCCAACATATCTTTTTTGAGATGAGGTGACCACATCTGCATGCAGTATTCAAAATGTGGGCATACCATGGCTTTATATGTAGAGACAATATGATATTTTCTGTCTTATTATCTATCCCTTTCTTAATGATTCCCAACATTCTGTTAGCTTTTTTGACTACCGCTGCACATTGAGTGGATGTTTTCAGAGAACTATCCACATTTACTCTGAGATCTCTTTCTTGAGTGGTAACAGCTAATTTAGACCCTATCATCTTGTATGTATAGTTGGGATTATGTTTTCTAATGTGCATTACTTTGTATTTATCAACATTGAATTTCATCTGCCATTTTGTTGCCCAATTACCCAGTTTTGTGAGATCTCTTTGTAACTGTTTGAAGTCTGCTTTGGACTTCACTATCTTGAGTAATTTTGTATCATCTGCAAATTTTGCCACCTCACTGTTTACCCCTTTTTCCAGATCATTTATGAATGTTGAATAGTACTGGTCCCAGTACAGATCCCTTGGGGACACCACTATTTATTCCTACCCTTATTCCTTACCCTGACCATTTATTCCTACCCTTTGTTTCCTATCTTTTAACCAGTTACTAATCCATGAGAGGACTGTCCCTCTTATCCCATGACAGCTTACTTTGCTTAAGAGCCTTTGGTGAGGGACCTTGTCAAAGGCTTTCTGAAAATCTAAGTACATTTTATCCACCGGAGCACCCTTGTCCACATGCTTGTTGAAAAATAATAAAAGTAAGACTTTTAATACTTTGAGGGGAAAATTAAATCTACATGTGCAGATTAAATTCAATAAATATGAAACCCCACTCTTCCTATACACATTACTTTTGCACGTACACTAACTATTATGCATCGCTCCTCTATCAGATGCCACTGATATTGCAGCTATTAATGTTGATACTTGTCCAGTTGGTTTTTGAAGCTGTTGTACATGATGCCAGACTTCCCCAGACACAAAAATCATTAACTCTATGAATTATGCAACTTCTGTTGGCTCAGTGTCTAACGGCTTTGTTTTACAGACCTTTGTACCCACACAATTTCTCTTCCATGCTAATGCTGGGCAAATTGCAAACCTTGGGTTGAAAGAAAAAAGAAATAGAATTTAAACTAGTACTCTTACCCTTTTTGTATAACTTACACAGCTTTCCTTCAAGGCTTCCTTTTGTGTATAATCAGTGGATAAAGTACTAGTACTTCAACCATTTAATTTGCTTTACTCCAACTCGTTAGCTTTGTGTTGTAATTGCATTGGAAAATAAACTTGCTCATACTTGTGGTGTTATGCTTTCTCATTTTTCGCCTCCCCTTCTCAATGTCCTTGCATGTTAAAAAGAGAAGCTAGAATAGACCATATAAATAATGGTGCTAAAAGCACCTTCTGGCATTTCAAAGCAATGTAAATCTCTCCATAAACTCCTTCACATAATGACAGGACTTGGATTACACAGACCCACTTGACCTCTCAGCCACTGGCTCTGATTTATACAAATTAGGAAAATTTAAAATAGAAGTAAACTGGGAGCGAGGCACTTCACTGTACGTGCTTTGTCCAGCTCTCATGTGTAATTTCACCCATGAGAAGATAGCATGGCTGAAATTCACATATCAGAATTGTGCACTGCCTGGTTATGCTTTCCAAACGGCCTACTGGGTTCAATCCAAAAACCATCAAAGTTAGTGGTAAGATTCCTATGCTTTCAGAAATCTTTGGATCAGACCCATTGTCTACAAAAGGACTTAGTGAGACTCTGCAATATGTAGAATCTCCTTTCTCTTGCTTTTATAGGGCTAGACTCAAAATTCAGTGGACCAAGTCCCTATCATCCTTACTGTTTCTACTCCTGTTAACCCAGTAGAAATTTGCCTGGGTGAAAACAAGAGAAAAGACCTCAGGGATTTGGCAACAATCTCTTGCTCCAACATAGCCTGATGTGCAATGGCAAATGTCTTCACTGAAACCCCATCTGTCCTCTAGATTCAACTCCTGCTGTTGTAGAATTCCAAGTTGAATGATCTAATCTCCTTATTTCATAAAGCATAGGGCTGCTTAATAACTGCGTATAAAAAAATCATGAGGTGGACAGGCAATTTTTAAAAACAGCTGTTGCTTTGGCTTCTGTTTTATCTCAGTACTACCAGCTCTTTTTATATTCCAATTAGGTAGGCAGCATGTTGGCAAGATGCAGAGTGAGTGTTCTTACATGAAATAGCAGTGTGTTTTAATTAAATACAATGGCCTCCTTCTTTGTAGTGACAAATCTGTTGCAATTTGCATTGTTATTCATTCTCTTTTAAACTGAATTTCTTATCTTTCCTTCCAAACCCTGCTCTCTCCCTCTCTAATTCATCGCTTTCAATATCTCCTGTTATCCTAGTTCACAACCTCAGTGGTCATATTGGACTTCTTTATCTCACTCTCTGCTCTATATCCTGTCAATTTTTCCTTCTATAGAATCTCTGAAGCCCATCTCTGCAGTTAGAGCCCTTGTTGACATCTTGGCCATATCTCACCTCCACAACCGCAACAAAGAAAAAATTTAAGAGGTGACTTTATCTCACTCTATAAGTAACAGCATGAGGAGAAGATTTCTGATTGCAAAGGGCTCTTTAATTTAACAAAGACATAATAAGATCCAATGGCTGGAAGCTGTGGCTTTACATATTCAGACTACCAGTAGGGTGCAATGAGGGCTAGTTGAAGATTTTTCATTAGAACTGTTCTTTCAAGTAAAATTGGGCTTTCCATTAAATATGTTTTTTACACAAAGTGTTTGCTTTCCATGGAAAAAGGATTCAGCACTGAAAAACTGAACTCCCAAACACCAAAATATTTCACTTTGGAAATGCTATGCGTCATGGGAGTTGCAGTTCAATTGCCTCATATACCCGTTCTTCTCGATGGGGTAGGTTCTCCAGCTGGACTGCATCTCCCATGATGCATCACCTCGCTGCATCCTGTGAGAGGTAGTTTGATTGATAGAGACAGATGGGCACTCGAGGCACCTGAGCAATAGTTCCCCTGGGGGATTGAAATGTTAGTTTTTTATGTTCTGCCAAAATCTGAAATGTTCTGTGGTGGTGGAAGGAACTGTGCCCCAGAGTTCTAATCCAGATCTGGATCTGAAGTTTTCCAAAGAATAGGGTTGCTAGGGTCAAGTTTTGGAATTACCAATATGTTAATTAAAGAGACAAGGTGCGTGAGGTAATATCTTTTATTGGTCCAATTCCTGTTGATGAAAGAAATGAGTTTACACAGAGCTCTAGGTCAGGTGCCCACCTTCTGCTTCTAATATCCTGGGACCAACACTACTAACAATACTTTCATAACATTTAGCGCTTATGATTTAAGGGATTTCATCTTCAAAGTGATGTACAAACATTAATGAATCTACCCAATATCCTAAAATTACAAATACCCAATGTCCTAGGAAAGAGTATTATAATTTAATAGAAGCAGATGTTCAATTAAAGATTTAATAGAAACCTTAAATCAAATTTTGGCACCCCACTGATATTGGAAAAAAGTATTCTCTTTCCTCTTCTGTGTCCCTGGAATTTAATAACTGAATACAGATTAATGAGCAAGTTGAGATATCAGAAGAGCCTCACATGTCCTCATGTAACCCATGGTCAATCACCTACAAGGACATCAGAAAAAAATTGCAATTTTTTTTAATTCATTGTTTTAGTTATATTAAGTGTTTCTAAGGGGTGTTCAACATAAGAAATAAATATTCCTGATTTGCCTACCCTATTGTCCCCAGATTTTAGGATCTCTTTAATTTGTGCCAGGGCTGCTGAGAAAACAGTAGGTCTGAAATCCAGAGTTGATTTTAACCATCGGGATTCTTTTTTTCCCCCCACACCTGTCGTGAATGCATTATGAAGTGCTAATTTAATATAAGTGTACCTCCAGGCTAAGAGTAAACCCACCCTGAGACTATAGCTCATGAATCATAGTCTAAAGACATCTGTGCCAACAGTAACACAAGACCAAACAAAAATTTGTGAATTCCCCTTCTCACCTCTAATTTATATAATGTAGATAACATTTACTAGCATTTTAATGGATGCAGTAAATCACACAAAAATGTCTATGAAACTAATGTACTAAAACAATTAACTGAATATTTCATTTAGTCTTTTCGCTTTATTGGTATTTCAAATGATATATCTCTAAATTGTCAATGAAATCTGGAGCCCATCCTCTCCAACTGGAAACAATGTGATCACATTAGAATGAGTCCCTTGTGTAGGGTTCTCTTAATCTTGTAGTAGTGAGATTGTTATGGTCTGGAGGTGTTTTTATGCACTAAAATCAAGACAACAATGAGGCTGTTGCTTACATATAAGCAATGGTAACACTTTTATATTGAAGATGTTTTCAGCCTCTCATTTCTTAACTCATGTGATTTTATGTCAGCCAGAAGTGCTGACAAATGCAATCTCTAGTAGGGCAGATTCAAGCCATTTGGGGACTCATTGCAAAGCCATTTTACTGCCACATCCCCCAAGCTGTGATGCTCAAACTTCTCTCCTACCTAAATTTTTGTCCTAGTCTACTATGCCATTCCAGCTGGAGGAAATACTCAGTTCTGTAGAAATGGGGTGGAATAATAGCTATTGTGTCCAGAGTTGGGATGTGTTTGTATGAGGAACTAGGAGAAGAATGGATAGAAGTGTCAACTGCTCTTGGTGCCATCTCTCTAGGGGTCCCAGCTTTCTCCTAACTAGTCCCCTTCAATTTGCCTACAATTAGACCAGTCCATAGACTCTTATCCTAAACTGAGACTATCAGCACTTAAAAGAAGAGTGCAAGACCTGGAGTTTATCAGTTTCTTAGCAGCAGCCTGGGCCAGGATTGTTACCTTTCTACTATCCTAGGCCTTTCTACCCCCTCCCTCTCTGTTTTCCCCCTGGGCTTGTTTTTTATGTTGGTCACAGCTGTGGGCAAAGGCCTCCAGGATTTCAAATTCTGCCACCTGAGTGAGGGTGTGGTCAGCCTGATTGCCTGTAAGCAGTGAAGAATTTCCTCTTCCTGCTGCCTAGGCTCAGTATAGGGCTTTGTAAACCCCATTACGAGAGGTTTCCTATTTCAAGAGGAGGAAAGGGAAACCTGAGATGTGCCCTAGCCAGGGCTTGTGATAAAGGAGAAGAAATAAGGCATTCAGGCTACTTCCACAAAGCTGCGTTAGCCAGAAACTTTTCATCCTGCATTGGAGAGTCTGCACTACACTTCACGCAAGCAGTTCTGCCTGTCAAGGGTTAGGGACCCAGTGACCCAGAAGCCCCATGGCATCTCCTTGTTTGGTAACATTGTGTGAAACAGCCCCTGATCTCTACTGGTAGTTCACCTCCATTCACAATGTGTTGAGGAGCTCTGTGCTCAGCACAACCCTTACCCAGTAACTCCATGAGACACCTGCTCTCCTCAGTCTCAGAGACAAGGCAGACCCCAAACTGTCTGTGAATCCCATTTTCCCATGTGGTGAATCTGTGGACTAGTAGAACTGTATCAACTATATACCATTAATGTTAATTTTATCTATTTCAATGATTCATTTAATTCTCATTAAAGTCTTCTTAGTCAGTCCTCTTAGGATAATACATATGCTTCATCCCAGCTTTTGGATTCTGTTTTTAATGCTAGAAACTGAAATTTGATCTTATGAACTGGGCCAATAGTAACTGGATTTCCAGGTGTGGTATAATTAGGTTCTATTTTAATTGGATTTCATTAGTCTCAAGGTACCTCTTTAAGAGAATCTGCTAAGGATTGAAGTATTGTAGCGTTCATCTTTAGGACTTCAGTCCTCTCATGGAGTTGACTGACATCTTATTTTAATAAAAGAAATGCAGCTTTCCAGAACCTTCAAGAGACAACTCTTTTCTGATTCTTTTGGATCTTCCATTGTCCAGTGAGTGTTTGCCTTGTTATGCTCAGCATTTTGTCCTTAAAGTTCTCTCTCTCTATCTTCCTCATGGCTCTAATGTCATTCACTCTGTTTCCCCTTTAGATATGCCATTAATTTTCACTTGCTCCCTCAGCAGTCTAAAAGCCTGCAAAATGCTGGGATGTATAAAAACAAATACATGGGGAGGCAGCTCACCCCCCCGTTTCCTCAGTAGGGCATTGGGTTCTGATGTGCTATTCTGGGTGCTAGGTACATGTCACAATGTATTGGAGTCTAGCAGATGTGTAGCCTGCAGTGCTGGTGGACAATCAACAAAGCGAGCTCTTGGGCAAGTCCCCATCTGTAAAGACAGGAATAATGATGCTGACCTCCTTTGTAAAGTACTTTGAGATCTGCAGATACAATGTGTTATATAAGACTTAGGCATTATTCTTATTTTTAGCAGCATGAATGATTGCCTTGCCCTCCCCCCTATGTCAGTGGCTAAGGGACATCAAGAGAGAGCAGACAGAAGCAGTTCAGAAGGAAACAAGAACAGAAGGGTTGGCTCTATCCTCGCTAGGTTCCTCATTAGGGTTGTGCTTCATGCAGGTCTTGCTTTTTATTTATTGAAAATGGTACCAAAAAGGTTATTGAAATATTTCATTTACTAAAAAGCCATTTCAGTTTGTAGCCTGAATTTTGAGGGGGGGGAGGGAGATTAAAAAGCCATGACATTGTTATGACAACCAAAAAGTGTTGACGATGTTTATAATCTTTCACACACAAAAATGTAGTTTTGGAAAAGTCATTGCTTTATTTAAAACAATTGTTAAAAAATGTTGACCAGCTCCAACTGTAATGCAGCATTTGCACCTGCCTTGTAGGTAGATTATTTCATTCCACTGGGAATACCACAGTGGAACTTTTTCATAGTGGAGCCAAGTTTCACTAATGGCCTGTTTCAAAGCCTGTTGAAGTCAATGGAAAGACTCCTACTGACATCAACAGGCTTTGGACCAGGCCCTACAAACGAAAGATCACTGAAACACCAAGGAAAAAATAAGACACTTATTCCACTTCTCTGAAAATCCTGAGGTCCCTTCTCAGGTTTTGCTGAGATCTTATTTTATTTTGACTTCATTAGAAATTAGCTTGAGTAGAAATGGAGTAAACACCTCAGGATTTGGCCTTATCAGTGGAACTTTGCTATAAACATGTTCACTAAGCAGGTTGTACTGAAATTTCCCACAATATTGTTGTGGTGCGAGACAACAGATATTATTGTTACACATACTATTCTATTACGAACAATTTTTCTTAGTATGTGAGCAAGTTTTTAGTCTTTGAAGAATTGCTGTATTTTTGTTTGTTATACAGTTATCCTTTAAGAGAAACTGGGGCAGATAGCAACATTTGCTCTCTGCTTTATTCTCTATATTTGGAAGCAGTTCTTGCGGGGGGTGGGAAGAGGGGTAGGTGCTTCCTGGGAACCAGGCTGTGATGTGTGGCCTGCAATTTCAGGAAAAGGGGATTACATGCATGCTGTTTGTAACTGCCTCTGTTCCAGGACTGGTGTATGGATAGATAAAAAGGAAGTTACTCTTAGAATATACCTGGACTCCACATCACTGATTTCTCCTCCAGTGCACAGTTTACCTGCAAGGCTGTAGAATGGCAGAGGGACAACACTGGGGAAAGATCGAACATTAATGTTGGAAGCAGGGGCAACACTATCTACTTCATATAGGAACCCAAAGCAAAATACAAATGTTATACACAAAAAGGGGTGTTATCCAAATTTCCATTTGGCCTCAATCCCAGCAGGATTTTAAATTGCCAGGATTATTTAGCTAAATAGGAGAGGGTTTGGATAACACAGATGCACTTTGCTGCAGCAGATTTATATAGTATTGCAAAAACAGAATGCAGGAAGGTAAGTGGTTTCAAAGCAATTCCCAGATGATCTTTGTGTATATTGCAATCATTTTGCTGAGACGCCACTGAACAGGAAACTGAAATTCTTTAGGGACATGGCCCAGTTCAGAAATAGCTGGGAAAAAAACAACATGTCTGTTTATGTCCTCTATAGAGGTTTACTGAACTTAGCTTCTTCACAGGGAAAAACTAACAGCCATTGGTAGTAAATCCAGGGGGTTCCCCTTCTTTGCCATGCCAGAGATTGCTGTTAGTGACAATTTTTAAAAGAATATATTTTAAAATTATTTTTGTCCATGCGATGGTTGAGAAAGGTCCTTTGTTCATCCACAAACCAGGTGCAGCAAAAGTAGTGGTAGGGAAAACATCCAGCACAGCACTGTGCCAACATGCCTCAGCCCTGACTTGGATTGATGAGAGGATAATCCACTCTCTATGCCCATTGAATACTCCACCTCTCTGTTGAGACAACCAAAATCAGAGCCAATTCATTCCAGCTGTGGTTGTTTCTCTTGTAACCTGGCTCCCTGTCCACTGGGCACAGAAATAACTCAACAAATTACATTTCCTTTAGGCCACCAGATGGTAGCAGCTTTCCATCACTTTTCATATGAGCTGGACTTAGACTAGCTACCCAGGAGTGGAAGGCTCTGTATTCCGTTACAATCCCCTGAGCTATCCAGTCCCCCAGTGTTGTATATTTTAATGAAATATACATTAATTGTTCTTTTTGCAAATTAACTATATTATGGCAGGGGTCAGCAGATGGTGCCTTTGCTCAAACTCTAAGAAAAAGAACCTGTAAGAGTGTGTGTAAATATTTAGTCTTGGTTGAAATACCGTGTTGTTGGTTCTGTTGCAATTTCTTTTTGAGGGAGCTGTCGCAGGCAGCAAGGGAGTTTGCTATCTGCCATATTCCCTCTAACTTGTCAGGTGGAGTTGCTCTCTGGGAAGTGAGCACTGGTGTTGGGCGACATTCCCTTAAAGAGGGGATTGCCTATGTTCTGTTTGTGACCTTCTCTGTTCCTGGGTGGGTGTGTAAATAAAACAAGTGGAACTAGGAATATACCCAGGCTTCATGTCACTGTTTGCTTTTCCAACAGGACAGGGATGTGCAAGGCCCCAGTATCTGACAGAGGATTAAAATCACCTCTTCATTGCATATGTACTGATTCAATACCCAAAAGCCCAAAACAAATAGATGCCCTTCTCCCCCTCCCCCATATTAATGAACTTTAACATCAAGTAATCAAGAACTCGGAAGTCATGAATTATACAGTTAAAATGAAACTGCAATCTTAACTTTGTTCTCTTGTGTTTATACCTTTAAAAATTATAGGCTTTCTATATATAATTTTAAATTATTTGCCTTGTAACAGCCTATATGCTCTAGGAATTCCTTATTCAATCTCATGTAGGACAAGTTATTTCACAGTATATAGTCATCATTCATAGTTTTGTAGTCTCAGTGAAATTTACAAAACAAACCAATTCTCTTCAAACATGGTACCATAGCATTCATCTCCTTCTCTGAATAATTGTAACCTATTGCTGCCAGAATTGATTTTTATCCTTTGATTTTAAGGATAGGGCTGGAAGGAACCTCAAGTCATCATGAAGTCCACTGAGGCAGGAGCAAATAAACAGAATCGCTGACAAGTTTGTCCAACCTGTTCTTAAAAACCTCCAAGGATGGGGATTCCACAGCATCCATTGGAAGCCTGTTCCCGAGCTTTACTACTTTTATAGCTAGAAAGTTTTTGTTAATATCTAACCTAAATCTCCCTTGCTGCAAATTAAGCTCATTACAGCTTGTCCTACCTTTAGAGGATATGGAGAAGAATTGATCACTGTCCTTTTTATAACAGACTTCACCATATTTGAAGACTTATCAGGTCTCCCCTTAGTCTTTTCTCAAGACCAAACATGCTCAGGTTTAACTTTTCATTGTCTTTTATTATTTTTGTTGCTCTCTTCTGGGATCTATCCAATTTGTCCACTTCCTTCCTAAAGTGTGGCTTCCAGAATTGGACATAGTACTTACTCCAGCTGAGACTTCACCATTGCTGCATGGATTGGAACAAGTAACTCCATTACCTCTTATATATACACAATTTTCCTGTTAATACACCCTAGAATATTAGCCTTTACGCAGCAGCATCACATTAACTCATATTCAATTTGTGATCCACTGTAACTCCCAAATCCCTTTCAGCATTACTATTGCTTAGCCAGTTATTCCCAATTTTGTCTTTTGCATTTGATTTTTCCTTCCTAAGTGAAGAACTGTGCACTTGTCTTTATTGAATTTCATCTTATTGTTTTCAGACCAAATCTCCAATTTGTCAAGATTGTTTTAAATTCTAATCCTGAACTCCAAATTGCTTACAACCCCACCCAGGTTGCTACAGATTTTATAAACATACTCTCCAATCTGTTATCCAAGTCATTAATGACTATATTGCATAGTAATAGACCTAGGACTGATCCTTGTGGGACCCCACAAGATATACACTCCCTGTTTTGACAATGTTTAACTAGTTGTATACCCATCTTATAGTAACTTCATCTAGACTGCATTTCCCTATGAGAACATCATGTGGGACTGTCTCAAAAGCCTTATTATAATCAAGTTATATCATGTCTACTGTTTCCTTCCTATCCAGTAGGCCAGTAACTCTATCAAAGAAGAAATTTAGGTTGGTTTGGCATGGTTTTTTACAAATCCATGTGGTCTATTCTTATAACTCTGTGATCCTCTAGATGCTTAGAAATTGTTTCATAGTTTGTTCCAGTATCTTTACAGGTATTAAAGTTATGTTGACTGGTATATAATTCCCAGGTCCTCTTTTTAAAGATAGGTACTTTATTTGCCATTCTCCAATTTCCTGGGGCCTCACTCATTCTCCATGAGCTCTTGAAGATAAATGCTAACAGTTCTGAGATTGTTTCAGCTGGTTCCTTATGTACCTTAGGATGAGTTTCATCAAGCCCTGCTGACTTGAATAGAATTGTAGAACATCAGGGTTGGAAGGGACCTCAGGAGGTCATCTAGTCCAATCCCTTGCTCAAAGTAGGACCAATCCCCAGACAGATTTTTATCCTACCCTCAAGGATTGAACTCACAACCCTGGGTTCAGCAGACCAATGCTCAAACCACTAAGCTATCCCTCCCTCAGCTAATCTAGTTTATCTAAATAGTCATTTACCTGTTCTTTCATTATTCCAGCTTGCATTCCTTTCCCCTTTTTGTTAATGTTAATTGTGTTGAATATCTGGTTAGCATTAATCTTTTTAATAAAGTTGAAACAAAATAGGCTTTAGACACCTCAGCCTTCTTGATATCATCAGTTATTAGCTCTTCTTCCATATTAAGTAGAGGACCTACACTTTTCTTCATCTTTCTCCTGCTCCTAATATATTTAAAGAACCTTTTATACCCCTTGCTATGTGTAACTTATTTTGTGCCTTAGCCTTTCTGCTTTTCTCTCTGCATGCTTACGCTAGTCTTTTATTCTCCTCTGTGATGGGATGTCTATCCCACACTCACTCTGCAGGGTTTAATAAAGGCCAGATGGGCCAATTAACCAATTAGGAAGCTAATTAAGGAGGCTTAGCTGGGCAGGAATAGGTGAGATCTAGGAGCAGAAAGGGCTGTTGGGGGGAAAAGAGCTGCAATCCCAGGAGAAAGGGAGTGTTGAGTGGAGGCTGCAGGCTACAGTTATTTTTGGGGGAGGAGGCTTTGGAAACTGGTAGGTCCAGGACAAAAAGGGGAACCAGCAGTAGGAAGAGCACTGAGGCCAGAGAGAAGTCCCGATTGCTGAGCTGAGGGTCTCTGGGTTGGAATCCAGAGAAGAGGGTGGGCTGGGGTTCCCCTACCAGTCACTGAGCAAGTAGCCCTGGAGGTAGTGAGTGGGAAGACTGCCTAGGAATATTGAGCATAAGCTTTTGTGGGCTGTAGCCCACGAAAGCTTATGCTCAAATAAATGTGTTAGTCTCTAAGGTGCCACAAGGACTCCTGTTCTTTTTGCGGATACAGACTAACACGGCTGCTCTGAAACCTAGGAATATTGAGAAGCTAAATCTGCTCTGGAAGGGGAGGAACACGGATAGTGACATGGCTGGAGGATTGAGCCACAAAGAGGATGCTGTGGTTCCTGAGGCTGCAAGCAGATAGTAGAGACAGACTGATGGTGTCTGAGCTGCGGACAGGAGGGGTGTCAGCCTCAGCTAATCCCCAGAGTACCACAAGGAGATGCCAGCCCAATGGTGAGAGATGCACCCCAGGACATCCTCCTTAGCAATTTGTCCATGTTTCCAATCTTTGTAGGATTCCTTTCTGACTTTCCTGTTGAAGCTGAGTGCTAACACTACTCTAAGGCTTGGAAGGGTGTCCTGGGACTGTAACCATCTTCTTCAGTTCCTGCACCAAGGAAATCCTATCCTGGCCAGGTCCAAGGTTTGGAGAGCCCCTTTTCTCTGCTTTAAACCATGTACTTGCCTTAAAGGTGCTAGAGCAGGGATGTGAATTTCATCCGTTGCCAGCAGCCCAGGCCAATTTTTCTGCCAATCTGGACCTGGGGAAAAAAGACGAGCAATTCAGTGCCTGATCTAGCAAACATTTACCCACATACTCAACTCCACACACTCTAACTAGTCCTGTTGATGTCAGTGGGACTACTCCTAATGTGTAAGGATGTTCATAAGCATTGGCGGGATTGAGCCATAGTATCTTTTTCTCTTTAAAACAATAGCTAATGACACTTGAAATAAACTTCTTGATAAAGAGATCAAAGATTATGGGTCAGATTCTCTGTCCCACCCTGGGTCCTTGGCATAAATCTCTAAGAGGAATGAATGACCAAAAATAGATTTATTTTTTTAAATAATGTACTTGAAAAATAATGCAAAATTTAGAGAATAAATGTTGTTCAACCAGCGTAGTGTGTAGACTCTTATTTTATTACATTATTAGTATATTTTTATATATATTATTTAATCATTATGTATTTGTATTACAGTAGTGCCTAGAGGCCAGGCCCCCATTGGGCAAAAGACTGTACACACCCAGAACAAAGAGACTGTCAAAGATACCCTCCAGCAACACGATCTTTGCAAATTTAACAAAGTTAAAGAGCATTTTGCCATATTATTATACAGTCTGCCTCTGAGGTAGGTAACTTTTCCTTCTCAAAATAAATGGTGAGATCATTACTTGCCCTATGTGCCTCCTCAGGGGAATAAGGGGGTATATGGGGTGCCATTAGTCCCCTGGATGGGCTACCTATATACTGGTAACTGCATGGGAGGGGAGAGCAGTCTCCACAGGGCTGTGCAGGCAGGTGGGGAGTGGGTGGACAGGTATGGGAAGTGGGAGGAGCCTTGGCTCGACCTCCCTCACCATGGCAGCTATCATAATTGAGCCAATGTGGAGGAGGGAGAAATTAGCACCAGATATAGGGCTGGCACAAATCACTTCCCCCCTCAGAAGGAATCTTGGAGTCACAATATGGTCCATGGCTTACTCCTGGGACAACAAACTTTACCTATTACTCACACTTGTGGCAAAGCGAGAATTTATCTCACCATGAAAACTGGGACTGTTTGTCCATAATACCTTTTGTTTATCTGTTGTTGTTTTTTTTCCCTACCAGTGATACTCTCTCCTTTGTAAACTGACTGAGTCTTTTCCAGGCACTTATGTGCAGCTTAGTAAATTTCTTCCAGCAGCTCATTATCAGACTTATTGTAAATCAATAGTGATTAGAATGTCTATTAGTTTGCTCAGATTATGACCAAGAGGCTTTAATTTAGATGCATACAAGATATAGCATAGTAGCAAAAAATTCCTTAGAAAATCCATTTCTCTGAATTTGCCTGGCAGGAATAGCAATTGTCCATTCAAAATTATAAATATATGAATGGAACTGCAGCTTCAGCTCTCTCCATTTTTACATGGTACAGAAATAGCCCATGATACATGTGACCCAGAATGTGCATCCATTATAAATGAGTCCAACTCTGGCATGTCTGTCTGTACTTAAGTGCTTTTAAAACCTGTACCATAGATCCAGGCGCACAAATGTACACCTCATCTTCATGTTTCTATAAACAGAACATATTGCTCCTATTAATGTAAATGAGAGTTTTACATACGTGGTGGGATTGAGCCCTAAATTATTTTCAGGCCTGTTCTTCTACTTTCAGAATTTTTAAGTCAACCTCCTAGTTTAAGGAGATTCTTGCAGATTCCAGATTTAAAATATGAAGAATCAATGGCTGGATATTAAGTTCTGAATAAACTATTCCTCTCTTTATACTACAGTGTTAGAAAATCAAATTCTTTTTATATCAGCTAACAAGCCGATCTCAAATACCTGGAACAACACCAGTAATTTCGATGGAGGCAGGTCAATTTTGCCCATTGTTTTTAAGTTGTCGCTCTTGAAAAATAGCATGGCTTTGAAGTACAGATGAAATAAATAGTTAAAGGGAGTTAAACACTTCAGGGCAAAGTCACCCATCTAGATGAAAGCAGAAACTCCCACTGACTTCAGTTTAATTTAAACTCTGCAACTTTTGTCCTTTCCTGTAGCGCACACAACATATTGTATTAGACAAAGAAGTCACTTATAAGACAGACTAAACACACAATGGATTTACACAGACTGGTGTAACTGAAAGGAGCAGGGAAAGACAGAGTGCTGTAGTTCCACATTTTCAAGTGCTCAATACCACAACTGGGGCCAGATTTTCAAAAGGGCCCCAAGGTCCTTTGAGCTCTTTTAAAACTCTGGCCATTTATTTTGGTGCCTAAATGGGAGCCAAGCCAAGTTCTCTTAGAAATCCAACTCCAGCTGTGGATGCTGAGCTCTTCTGACAATGGCTTCATTTCTCTCTCTGCCCCCCCTCCACACAATGTATACTGCAGATCATTTAATTTAATTCCGAGCCATTTGGATGAATATTTGCCTTTGTACTAGTCACATACCATTCTGGTGACTCTCATAATTTGGCTAGTTGCAGTTCCTCTGAAACCTGAGAACGAAGCTCAGCATCCTCTTGCTAGTATTTAAATTCTAAGAAACAGTTTTTCTGTTCTTCTTTGAACTCTGCGGCTTTCAGCACCGTGGATCACTCCCTCCTGCTTCACTTTCTCTGTGTTCAGGGCTTCTGTGATGATCTTGTCTGCTGGTTCTCCTCCTAAATGTTATATACTGTAATTAGAATAAAGAAAAACCAAACAATTGAATAAATGATTGATTTATAGGAATGAGTGTTTGCCATGTTGGCTGGTGTTAATTCTGCTTGGAAAGGATTAAGTGGGTTCTGCTGACTCATTGAGGCAAAGGATTCATTACCCACCTTGGGTTAGGGAGTGGTCCTCCAAGGAGGAGGGGACCTTGGGTGTAGGCTGCACAGTCATGAGGGGAATCCTAGGAGTAGCCACACCTGGGGAGAAGGTTTGAGCTATTCGTTATTGTTCTTCTCCCCTTTGTCCCTTTCTGGTGAACCTCTTCCTCTACCCAGACACCATAACTCTCATTCTTGCTAGATGTCCTCTTCCCTCTCCCTTAGTACCAGCCACCCCCTCTTTGATTCCCAAATTTACCTGTCTGTCTCAATTTTGTTACCCCTTTGTGTAGCCTTGCATCTCAGACTGTCTCTCAATATCTGTTCTTGGATGCCCTGCAGCCATGTCAAACAGAGTCTGGCCAAACATCTGATTTTTTTTTTCCTTCCTAATCACTTTCACTTTTTTTCCTTTTCTCCCTTATCATCGGCAAATCTGCACTCCTCCTCATTCAGAGGCTCAGAACAAGTCCTATGCACCAATCAGGTCCCCTTGTGTTCACTAGAGATGAGCAAAATACTTGTAGTGAAATCATAAATGGTGGAGGGCTTCTGCATTTCAATACACATTAGGAAATTGTCCTGTTTTCATGAACTTTGGTGGTAAAATACAACCCTTTTCAGCAAAACTGAGCTCATTTTGGGGGAAATTACTGTGACTGCTTGAATCTATGCAATATCCCTATTACACCTGTTTTCACAGCCCCGTGACAGTTATGGTGATATTGCAGACACATACTCTTTATGGTATTCAAAAATGGGCATAATGAAAATGCAGGAGTAATTCATTTAATGTGTCCTAAAAAAAGTTAGGTCATCTCAGAAACCTAGTTCACACCTGTCTGCGTGGCTGTAATGTGTTGAAACTGGAGTATGAGCAGAGCAACCGAAACAAGGGTGCTCACTCAACCACCTCTGCTTTTGGTGGCAGAACATCTCTTGGGTTGAAGCCCAAAAGACATGGGTTACACCTACAGAAGAGGCAAGTAACTGGAGGAATTTCTATTCAGTCTTAAAATGTTCAAGTACAGGTTTACTTAAATAGGCTCAGAGCTCTCTCCGGACTTTCAATGCTAGTCTGCTAATGTCAGCTGAGATGGTTAAGCATCTGTGAACTCTGATGAGAAAGCTGATGTGTGGTGGAGAGAAGGTGCTGTCCCTGAGCACTCTTTCCACAGAGGCTAGGACCACTCACAGGAAGTCCGACTTTAGCTAGTCACATTCAATCAGCTTATAGTAACAGTGACTCAGGTTCCAATGAAGCTTCATACCTGTTCCTGTTATATGGTACAAACTACCCCTCACTGCCTGCAGCAGTTTATATAGTGAATACAGTACTCTGCCATTCTGCATGCTGGGAAAACTAATACTTTCAGTAGGAGTTTTGTCTGGGTACGTTGTTCAGGACATGAGTGGAGAAATAAGTAAGGGTTGGTGTCATTATGCCTAATGTGCTTACTTACCAAGATGGATGCTCTACATAGAACATCACCTAGTGTGGGAAGCAGTTAATTGCAATAAATTTTACTTACACTACATCACCATCTGGTGGCTACAGCGAGCACTCCACTGGAGCCAGTCACACTTTCTTACTCAGATTCCTGGAAAAAAAATTCAGCTCCAGCTCTCACATCAAGTACTATTCAGAGTGGTGATCTCAGCTCAGGTCACAGACTTAGGGAAACCACTGATGTTTTGAGACAAACCAGAAACCAGACCTAGTTAAACTCTCTTATAAGGTTCATGGGAACCTCTTATTCAAGCTTATGGACGTGAGGGGGAGGTTCCTGTGAACCTAAGATGATCTGGGCTTGTCCAGAGCTGACCCATGACTACCTCTGCAAACCAACACAACTTTCCCAATACCCCCCCCCCACCGCCGCCCCGCCCTGCCGTGCATGACTCCCTCTCCCGTCAGATTTCATCTGTCTACCCTGATATCAAAACCAGACTTTGGTGGAATGGCGTGGTGGGGTTGCTGCTTCCTAAGAGCAGCAAGTTTCTCAGGATGGGAGGCTGTGCTGCCTTGCAGCAGTGGAGCAGGCCTGGTTCTTTCCCCTGTTGCTTCTGACTCAATTAGTTTAAGGCCCTAGCTAGGGACAACTAAGTTGAATTCCAGCCCACGCTGGTAGTGACTACAAGTCATTTCCTGGGTTTCCCTTCAGTGCCACGTTTAGAACTCTGGCCTCAGGGAGACAAAGGCAGCAGCCGAAAGAGGAGACTTACACAAGATGGGGAGGGGGCAAGCCTGACATGCTTTGAGAGAAGGATGGGAGGTGGGAGCAGCAGCATTCCTGCAGACGGTAGAAGAGGTGAGCAGTAGGGCTGGTCAGAAAAAAGGGGGAGTATATCTGAGAGAAAATTTCAAAATGAATTTTTTTTTCAACTCTAAGATTCAATTTTGGTTACAAATACCTCTGCTTTCTCTCACTTTTTAACTGCCCCCCTCCCCACCTCTCACACGCACACACACAAAGGCACACACGCAAAAAGGATATGGGGAGAATAAAAAAGCGAGAGTAAGTGTTCTCTCTCTCTCCCTCTCTCCCCCACCCCCCACAGCACCTTACTCAAGTAGAAAAAAGTTTTTTTAAAAGGTGAAAGTGGGCTTTTTCCCACCCAAATATCATGACATTTTTCTTTTCTTTTTTAATGACCCAAATGAAAATTTTTGTTTCGGTCAAAAAGTCTTTTTCTGCTGACTAAAAGTTTGGATGGGAATTTTTTGACCACTACATATGAGCAGGATACCTAACTCCCCCAGAAGATATGAACTAGGAGAGGTTTCAGAGCTTTCCTCTCCCCTCATAAGATCACTTAGGCTGAGTGGTGTGCTCTGTCTGCATTCTCTGGGGGTGGGGAATAGCCTGTGGGGGGGGGGGGGGGAAAGGAAAACGGGTTGTGGCTCGGAGCGGGCGCGTGGGGGGGGGGGGGGGGGGGGGGGGTTGGGTTGGGGCAACTTGAATTGGCCTTTCTGTGCTCACAAGCACCTGAAAGTGAAGGGCTGCGAACCTCTGCAAATCTAAGCTGCATGGCTTCGTTTGCAAAACCCAGGCAAAATAAAAGCAACACGATTCAGGCAGCCTGAGCTGTAGCTCTCCTTTGTGTGACATCAGTTAAAACGGCCTGAATGCAGGGATGGAGACCCAGCACTGAAGTGGCTAATATACTTTAGTTTACAGTTGTGTGAGTTGCAGTGTAATCAGTTGTGTATATTTCTGTACCATTGTGTATCTGAGATGGAATATGATTCTGCCACTTATTATGCAGGCTCAGATCACTGCTCTGCACGCATTTCATTTTATTTGGACACATTACAGCCATTTTTTTAAAGGGCTATTGGCTTTCCTAATAGCAACCAACCTAAATTGTAACTGATTAGGATGTGCATTGCAGTATTGACTTTTGCTTGATTTACATGGTTTTTACCCTCCTTCGTAGACCAGATGATAAAATGAGATCCTTGAAAGCGAGACAGATTGGAGTAGCTTACATAAAGGAGCATTAGAAACTGACTAGGTCATTTTTTAATGTATTGCCAAGGACCAGGGCAACTAACTCCTCTCCTGGAGTATGGCTATATAGATATACCCTCTCTTAATTATGCTAAATATTTTATCACTGTGGCTGTCTTCAAAGTGCACAGTATGGATCCTCACAAAACACAAGTCGTGCTTCTGGCGAGCAGGGACACAAAGTGAACACTCACAGACCAGTTATTAAATAACCGGTGGTAAGCACATGCTGGCATGTCATCAGACACCACCGTCCCCATATTTACAGTAATAAGCAGTGACAAGAGATCTTGCAGTTTTTCCAAAACTGCTGGAACTTTCTTCAGAAGTTTTGGGTTTCACAAAACTGTTTCCTCCTTTAATTTAAACAATTTTTCCCCAACAAGGAAAATTTAATTTAAGAAAAGAAAGGCAACTTCTGGCTTTTCACCTGAGAGCAGTGCTGGATGTGAGCATGTAGCTATGGCAGTTGAGCCAAAGCACGTCAACACTTTCTGCCTGAGCAGTCCAAACGCTCGCACGCTCAGAGATCTGTGTGAAGTGCAAGAACAACAAATAACTTTGGAGTCGGTTCTGCATTTGGCAAAATGGAGTTTTCCCACCCTTAGTGACATTTCCTGCTTTAATGTTGTATTTGCTCTAGCAACTTGTCATCCCTTAAGCACCTCAGCCAAGAAATGATTGGTCATTTAATAGACCAAAAAAAGAGATGGCTGGTCTCCAGTTTTTTAAGTTATTGGTACAGAATGCAGCTTCCTACACTAACACACACACCCCGTACTAGTACAGCTAATGTCTCCGATTTCCTTTTAGTGCTTAGGTAGTGATGGCTGTTTGACATGTTTTATTCAATTAATTTGGTTGTCTTGGTCCAGTTCCCAAGGGACAAATGCCCATATCTCCAAACACTGGCACACTGGTTGGCAGTTTTAGCATGGAGGCCAAGGACTAAACATGTATGGAACTGAGCTACCCTGTATGAGCTAGAGGCGGTCCCTTGCAGATCAGGTTTAGAAACATTGGAAGGACACTGTGGGACTGCTTGTACAGAGACTGCCTGTTCTGTGGCTTAGTAGAGGACTCTGGTCTCCAGAGCTGTCAGTAGAGCACCTTTCATGATTACTAAATTCATGCGAAGGGAAAGTATGGATGGTTTTCAGTATGGCTGGACAGCATGCTGGCTTCTCTACTTTACAGGGGTGGGGAAAGGTAATAGTGAGTGACTAAAATAGCATCTTCCAGTAGTTTTAATCGATAACGAGTGGAAACTGTTTCTAATGCTCCAAGATTTAGAGTTTCTTATTACAACGTATCAGTTAATGTGGAAAAGCAGATAAGAAGACCAATATCTGAGGGACCTTAACAATCTCCCCCACCTCATCAGGACATATTGATTTGGCTGATGATCTTCTGTCTCCTTCTACACACAAAAAGGCCAAATCACATAAAATATTCACAGGGAGTCAGTCTAGAAGGAAAGAAGAAATCTAAAATCATGTTTCTAGCTGCCAGTAAATTTCCAATAAGAATACAAGGTGTTTTTACAGTAATAGAGGTATCTTTAGAGCTCTAGAGATACCTATAGAGCACAAATGGCTCTGCACAAATGGCTTTGTTACCTGAGAGAGAGCATCCCTCTCATGCCATACTTACCACAGTTGCAATTGGTGGAGGTAGGTACCAATAACAGAGCTCCCTCATTTGACATGAGAAGAGGCCCCTGCCAGTGCATTCTCTGTGTATCCCTCTCAATTTTAGAACTCCCTTTCCGCCTTGATCAGCCTGAGTATGAATTCGTTCTTTCACATTCCAGGCATACGGCAAAGCCCATCTTTCCTCCTACGCGTCTGGGGAGAGGAAGAGCTGGGAGGTCAAGGTGTTCTATTATGATCACTTGCGGGGCCTGTGCTAATGTTGGGCCAAACAAGGCAGCTATTTAAACTTAACAGCTAAATATTTTGTACTGAATGCTGTTCATCCATGTAAGATGGTATTCTAGAGTATAAGACTGTTGTTTATAAAGTTAATAAATATGAGAAACCTGCTGAGTGAATAACTTTTCAACACGTTATACCAATCAGCACAGATGATGACAAAGTTCATTAGGAGAGACAGACTATAAGAGATGAACTGTAAAACTTTACCTTGCAGATACTCAAGATCAGTGGAAATCTCTGAGTCTTTAGCAAAGATGCCTCTGATGAAGTGGGCATTCACCCACGAAAGCTTATGCTCCAATACATCTGTTAGTCTTTAAGGTACCACGGGACTCTTTGTTGCTTTTAGCAAAGATGAGTGACCAATTCTAACTACAAGAAAGGCTCATGGCGTTTCCAGTCCATTCAGAAGTATGAAATGTTAAAACTCCCATAAGCTTTACCTAGTAAGTATTCCAGCCTAGTGATTTAGACCTGTGAAATTCAGAAAAGCATCAGGACTTTGGGGTGCTTATGTGAACTGAATCAATCTATGAACATTTTGAGGTTTGTGCACCTCTGGAAGGTAGAGTAAGAAATGAAGTAAAATAGTAGACTTTGCTGACATCTCTGCTAATGGTCACCTGTTGATCTTGGTATCCAGAGTTCCTCCATGTTAGTTGCATTTAATTCTGCAGACATCTGTTATAATGGCCAGAAAAATATGAGTCACATTGGTGGTTCTTATGAACAATTTTCCAGTATAATAAAAACTATAGTTTACTGAGTCATAACAACAAGAATAAACCTGTGCCTCTGGGAATTTCACCAATTGTAAAGCTAAATTTGACTTCCAATGTTTTGCAGAGAATTTCTTGGAGGCATTCCTTTGGTAAATATTCTTTGTTCAAAGCTGACTAATGTGTATACAAATATCTTTTAATACAATGCTTAATATACCAGTGGCTGAACTGACCCAAAATAATGGACAGTGTTTCATGTGACCTTTGGGAAATCAAAACAAAAGGATCCCAGAATTTAGCTTGATTATGTAAACACTAGACTAAGAGAAAAATGCTCTATTGTAAAGACACAATACAGAGAAACGTGCTCTCAGAAGTGATTAGTTCTAGACTTAAGTGAATTGGGGGGAAAACATGTTTGATGAATTAAATTGTCTGTTTTAGTTTAAAACAAATTTCAACCAATAAGGTACAAGAAGACTTGTTGGGGAGGGAAATTGTGATCATACAATTAAAAACCATCATTCTAGATATGTATGAGAGCGCTCAGTTATGGTTGTGCAGGCAACCTGGATATTGTCATTTTGCATCTGCATTTAATTTCCTATGTATAATAATAGAAAACAAAACCATATTACTTTGTTCCAAAACCATCATCCTAAAGTCTTCAGTCCCTTAGTGCAACATGTTCTAAATATATCTGAATCACATATAGGGTATGTCTATATTTGAGTTGGGAGGTGTGATTCCCAGCTTACATAGACTTACCCGTACTAGCTCTGCTCGAGTTAGCACCTAAAAATAGCAGCGTGTCCATGGCAGCAAGGGCAGAGGCTAGGGCTAGCCGCCCAAATACATATCCCAGGGATCGGGTAGGATTGTACTCAGGGTGTCTATCCCAAGCAACTGCCATGCCACCGCAGACACACTGCTATTTTTAAGCACTAGCTCAAGCAAAGCTAGCACTGGTATGTCTACGCCGAGCTGGGAATCGCGTCTCCTAGCTCAAATGTTGATTTATTCATACATGGTTTGAATGAGACATATATAATATATGATTCTCCTATAGCCAGAAAGGAATGTTTACTTGCTGTTCATATAGTGATGTATCTAAGGAGCTAAGACAATTACATTTACAAATGAAAGAAGTCTTCATTAAGTGTAGATTATGTATGAGGTATGGTTTAGAAGAGCAGTTTTGTAAAATAGCAATTCCTTTCTGTCGAGAATTTCATTAATATGGCCATTTAGTTCTAATCTTTCAAATTCAAGTGTCCTACACTGGAACAATCTTTCATGTCATTTATTAAGTTGACCACTCAGTTTGTGTCATATTCACTCATTTCAAACAATTAACTTTGTTTTCATTTTTCTAAGTTTGGTTTATATTAGATATGCACAAGTTTAATTATTATTTCTTGGCCATCAGTGAACATAGGATTAATAATATCTAAATCTCCCCCATTCCATATGTTGCCTATGTTTATTCCTAGAAGACCTACTGAAGGGGAAAGAGTTTTGAGGTGTTGGTTTTGTCCCAGAAGCATTTGTGGTTTTGAGCCATCACATTGTGAAAGTAGGGATACTCCCACAAACGGTGTTGTTGTTTTGGGGACAGTACATGATATTCAGGGCAGTTTGATAGTAACTCTGGCCATATCTTATTACCAACTGTATGAGAGTAACATCTGTGAGCAAGAAACACAAAATTCAACATATTTATTTCTTTAGGTGGGGGAATAATAAATGTAGATTAATTTATGGTAATCAGAAGACAAGTATGTAATTGATGATGATGTAGGTGCAATGCAGATGAGGAGAGAGAATCAGATTGGCAAACTGCAATGTTAATGGAATATCCATTAGACCCACCCAATTTACTGTAAAATAGGAAAATATTTGATTAATAGCGGCTGTTGTAAGATTTGTTTTGTGCACATTTTATTCCATATTTCCCATTTTACTCTGCAGTTCTCTCTCACACACACTCTCATTTCCCCGTCCGTTATGTCTAAAATAATTCTACTTAAGGGCTTAATTCATGCAGTCCTCTCCACTATTTCCCTGTCAATGGCTCTGCTACAATCAATGTTTTGGTATTCAGTACATTTTCTTTTCTTCTTCCCATCTCCCTGTCTTTCTCGGGGCTTGTCTACATGATGCATTAGTTTGCACTAGAGGGATATAAATTCTGGTGTGCACGTGTGGGTTGCACACTAACTGGCCGATTATGGAGCACACCATCATGCATTGAAAGTTCTCTAGTGTGAGTTAATGTAGTACAGTTTGAAACAGGACCACATTAACACACACCAGGGAACTTTTGGTGCATGTCAGCAGAGTCTACACAGGTCAGTTAGTGCGTAACCTGTCAGTGCACACTAGAATTTACCCCCCTCCCATGGACTAACGCACCATAAGACAAGATCAGGGTCAAATTGATCCCCATATGTGGGGTCAGGAAGGAATTTTTTCCCCAGGTCACATTGGCAGTGACATTGGGGGAGTGTGTGTAGGTTTGTTTTGTTTTTTGCTTTTCTCTGCAGCTGGGTGTCTGGGTTACTTGCTGGGATTATCTGAGTATATTTTACCTAGTCAGTCCCCTGCCATTGGGTCTGTGACGTACAGGAAGTCAGGCTAGATGATTTGGTGGTCTCTTCTGGCCTTAAACTCTATGACATCACTTTAACAGTAATTGGGTTTTGCTGGAAGACCATAGAATGGAAAACATGTGAAAAACCAGAGCAGACCAAATAGAAAAATATTTAGAATTGAGACTAGACTTTTTTTTTTTATTTGTCTCCCGATAATGGCCTACGAGGCAAAGTTTCAAAAGCAAAGGCATCAGGCTTGCACAATAAGCAATTAGAGGCTGTTCTGGGGAAATAGGTGCATTTTTTTAAAAGACAAATTTTAATGGGAGAGAAACTATGTCTCTGGTTCTGGCTATTTATAGACCAAAGAGTCTTGCTGCTATAATGTAATCATTAAGTCATTTACTACTGGTAATTTGGATTCTCATTTTCTTTTTCAAAGACTGAATATAAAACATTGTACAGCTGTGTCTAGCTGTTGCTCAGAACTGTTAAGAATAATATGATAATGTAATCCTCTATTCAACTGATAGTGTGATTGACAGAGGACACCTAGTGGTGGAACAGCTGACGTAGTAAAATTGTATTTGACAGAGACTAAGGGTAAAATTTTCAACATCATATAAGTCACTAAGAGGAGCCTAAGTCCCACTGGCTGTCAATAGGACTTAGGCTCAGTGACTTACATGTTTTTGAAAATGGAACTTAGGATGTTAAGTCACTGAGGCACTTTTTGAAAATTTTACACTAACTAGTTATTTTCTCTGTGATGTGACAGAAGAAATGTTGGGTGGGAAAAAAGCTTGGTGGAAAGACTTCAGTGAGGTCATCCCATCTGAAGGACGTTTGTCAGAGACATGGAAGACATTCAAACCATGTTTGGAATATATAGTTTACTACTGGTGGCAGTGATGCAGCGCCTAAAGCTCTGGACCATCCTTCCCTTCAGAATATCAAAGCTGCCTAACAATTTAGACTCCCGGTTCCCAACTGGGGATCCAAATCCCTTAGGTGACTTTAAAAATCTGAGCCTTGAAGTAGATGGCTGTAATTGAGATATGTAAACAGCTCTAAAAGATGGCTGCTGCCTCGTAACCCACCCTCTCCCACGTTGGGGCCTGCCCTCATATCCTACAGTGTTTTTATGCCACTCCCTCCATAGGAGATTTGAAACAGATGGAAGATTCCCAGTCCACTTGTGAGTCCTTTTAATTCAATACTAGGAGGATGTCAACAGTCTGTTTCCCATCCTTTTACAGCCTGGCTGGAAAGAGTGTTCCTTTCCACTGCTTGGCTGATGTACAGCCTGAGACAGCATGGCTCAGGCAAGCTGAAGCGGGACCAGGGAGCTCCATTCAAGATCTCCATGGAGAGGTGGAAACACAGCACCACAGGGAGCTTACAAGACTTTAACTCCTAGAGGGGAAAGCTTCCTGATTGCTTTTCCAGCATTGTATCCAAGCACTTGGACATGCAAAAAGGATATAATTAAATGAAAAGTTTAAAGGCTAACATGGAATGCTTGATCACCACTGGTAAGGTCAAAGAGGAAGACCCGTCTGGCAGGAACTTGAAGAGGGGCAGGTCTTTTTTCCTGATCGCACTTGATAGCTTTCTACTACCCCAGGTAGTTGTGATATGAGAAGCCCCACGTGAGTGCTGGATGTGGTAGGAAGGAGAACAATCCCTAAGAGATGAAATGTATGTAGGTATGACATTGCAGCTCCTTTTGTCTACCGCACCTTTAAACATGGCAGCAGTCTCTCCACAGGTAGAGTGTGGCTGTCATGTTCTCACAGCTCAGTACAGATATCGCTTTTCTTCTGTTTTGCTGTTCTCTCTTCATCTAAATGTAAGTACTTTTAGAATGAGAGCATTTGTTTACTCTTTGTGTCTGGGGAAACATAACCATAGGAAAGACATTGTTATGGGCACAACCATAAAATCATGAAGAGTGTAACAGGGTGCATAGACAGTATCCCAAAGCATGAACCAAATAGGATCAGCCCCATTCAGCCTTCCACTCCATATAGTTACCATAAGGAATGTACTTTTTTTGTCAGATAGTCTAATGCTAGTTGAGGCAAAGCTTCCAGAACAGTAGAAAAGGAGTTATTTCTCTAGAGGAAGCATTGTTTCTCAACTGTCAGTAGGTGGAAAATCAGAACAGACTGAAGTAGACAAACTATAACATCAAAGAATTTGCAGGTGAAAACTATACATGATAATTGGAATTTAATTATCTTCAGTTAGCAACTGAGTAACAGGTGTTCTGAGCTTATAAAATGAGGCAGGAGCGGGGGTGGATTTTTTTTGTGTCCTTAATGTAGCAGTAACAGCCTTCTGACTGTACTGCAAAAATATAAGGGCTGTCTATGTCAGTTAGCATTCTGTTTCAATTTAATCCAAGGATTTTTCTTGTAGGAAAGGGCAGGGAAAGCTAAGTGGTGGTAACATGTGTGACTGGAGAAAAGACTTTTTTTTTTCCCCCTTGAAGTGAATTAACTGGACTGAAGTGCACTCTTTGAAACCACTTCTGTCTAGAGTGACCAGATCACCCAAGTCAAATATTGGGACGCGGGGAGGGGAGGAGCGTGGCGGGGGGGGGGGAAAAACAAAAAAAAAAAAAAAACCTTCCTCCACAAGCGCTGGAGGGAGGCCCGGGAGACGCAGGGAAGCGCAGGGTCGGGGTGAGTGAGAGTCTGGCCTGGCCCCGAGCGCAGGCAGGACTCAGTCGGGCAGTAGGGAGAGTATGGGGGCAGCCCGCAGGGCCAGGCGGCGGCTGTTCTCCCCCCCGGGCAGCGGGACTCGGGAGCAGCCGCTGCTGCAGCTCCCACTGCCGTGGGGGGAGGAAGCGGCCGATGGCCAAGCTCGGTGGCTGCGGCTCTGGCACCCGGGCCCGAACCCCCCGAGCCTGGGCCTGTTGCAGGGACCCAACAGCGCGCACGCTGCACCCAGCCCCTGGCCAGTCGCGTCTGGGCTGCTGCCCAGCTGGTGCTATCCCGCGGCAGCCCCGGAGTGGGGGCAGCAGGCCCCAGCCCCCCCGTCCTGCTCGGATCCTGCAGGGGAACACGGACGCGGGACAAACAAGGAAATATCAGGACAGTCCCGATAAAATCGGGACATCTGGTCACCCTACTTCTGTCATCTACAACCCTATTACCCAGCCTCCGATAACCTCAGCTGGCCTCCTAGCCGTTAGTGCACTGGTAGTAGGTAACACAACCAGATGTATAGTGTGCCACTGATGAACACATATCTGTAAGGATCGCCACAGTTTGATTATACATGTGAACTATCTGCATAGGTTGGGCTGCTTTTTGTTTTACTTAACTATTTTTGAAACACTTTATTAGCAGACAGAGTGCCTATTAATTCTGGAAGTAATGCTAATCCAAACTAATCTGACTGAACAAAGACAGGGAGGAACAGAACTGAGCAAAATTTTTGTTTGTTTTTTGTAGCATGAGGGAAAGGGAAACCAAATAATCTCACATATAAGAACAACAAACAGCTCAGTTGTATATAATCATTGAAAATATCAGCTCTCAAGACACCATAAAGAGTGAATACAAAGAAGAGCTAGAAAAGTTGTCAGAAAGAAGTATGGGGAGAGGTCCATACAAGGAAAGATAAATATGTCTAAGACTAGACTGAATAAAGACAGAAGAAACCAGAAATGCCCATAAACGGGACTGAGCTGTACAAAACCATGAAAGGTATAGAGAAAAAACAGCCCATTATTTTCGCAGTGTTTCCATGGCTCTTTGGTTCTGGGTTATGTGTGTGACACAACAAGGAAAAATGAACTGGTTCATTGTTTGTTAATGCCCTATATACCACTAATGTGCACATAGCTGGGTAGCGTATCTTATCTTTGGAAGAAATATCAGTTCATTTTTTAACATTTCTTATCTATCTATCAAGAAACTGAAACATCTAATATAATACGTGGAGAAATATTTTACCATCCTAAATCCCGTAGGTCTTATTTGCACAAGTAAAGACTTTTTAGAAAGTTTCAGCATAGGAAATGGTCCCCACCCAGTCACTCCCTGCAGCATTACCTCATTTACTCATCTATATCAAGACTTGTAACCGGAATACATATGCAGATCCTGCTGGTGTTGCCTTCATTCTGGTTTTCATCTGGTATTCGTCCAAGGTTATATCTTTACAAGTTTTGACTAAGCTCTTTCACAGAGGCTCTGAAATAAAGCAAACTATAAAAAAGTGAAGTATTCATCCCGATAAAAAAAGCCTCAGAAAATTTAAATATATTTTTAATTCAAATGATTCCTCTATAATGTTACTATTGTTACTGTGATGGGTTCAGTCACAGAGACCCCCCTTGGGACTGTCACCTGATGTGCTGAGACTACCTCTGAGCCCATTTTCTCTGCCAGTTTGGGCCTTCAGAACCCTGCCTTGTTGAGCCAGATATGCTAATCTGCTGCAACACAGACCCAGAGTCTGACCCATGCCCCCAAAGCTGCAGACTTAACTGAAAACTTCTTACCAAGTTCTCCTGTCTCTAGCACCCAGACACCCAGCTCCCAATGGGATCCAAACCCCAAATAAATCTGTTTTATTCTGTATAAAGCTTATACAGGGTAAACTCATAAATTGTCCACCCTCTGTAACACTGATAGAGAGGTATGCACAGCTGTTTGATCCCCCCAGGTATTAATTACTTACTCTGGGTTAATTAATAAGCAAAGAGTGATTTTATTAAGTATAAAAAGTAGGAATTAAGTGGTTCCAAGTAATAACTGACAGAACAAAGTAAGTTACGAAGCAAAATAAAATAAAACATGCAAGTCTAAGCCTAATATATTTAAGAAACTGAATACAGGTAAATCTCACTCTCAGAGATGTTCCAATAAGCTTCTTTCACAGACTAGACTCCTTCCTAGTCTGGGCCCAATCCTTTTCAGACCAACATTGTGGCTTATGGCCTGGGTCCAGCAATTACTCACACCCCCGTAGTTACAGTCCTTTGCTCTAGTTTCTTTCAGGCATCTCTTTGGGGTGGAGAGGCCATCTCTTGAGCCAGCTGAAGACAATATGGAGGGGCTTCCATGGCCTTTTATATTCTCTCTCTCGTGGGTGGAAACCCCTTTGTTCTTCTGTGCAAAATCACTGCAGCAAGGTGGAGTTTGTAGCCACCTGGGCAAGTCACATGTCCATGAATGATTCAGCTTTTTGCAGGCCAACACCATTGTTTACATGTTAGTTTGAATGTTCCCAGGAAAGCTCAGATGTGGATTGGCATCTCCCAAAGTCCATTGTCAGTTAAGTGTTTCTTAGGACTATTCTCAGTAAGTGCCCATTCTCCAGAAGCTGACCGAATGCTTCACTGAGGCTACTTAGAATCAAACACATTGAGATACAAGTACATAGCCAATATTCATAACTTCAAATACAAAAATGATACACACAGACATACAGACAGCAAATTACAACCGGTCTATAGACACCTTATTTGACCTCCTTTGTACAAGATTTGGTGCAACTATAGTACCTTGGTTGCAACAATGATCTATACAGTCACAGTTCATGTCAATAACGTCAGTTACTACGTTTCAAAACTTCCAAAGCCTTTGCTTTTACTCTGAACTATTTCCTAGCATCAGTGTAAGAATGTCTCTGTGCTATTATGCTCTAAACTCTAGCCCAATTAGATGCTCAGACATCACTCTGATTGGCATGTTATTGCCTGAATAAAATAGGGCAGAATAGAATTAACTAGCCTTTTTGCTGTTTGAAAACAAAAGAAAATGAATGGAAAAATATTTAGCATTTTTCTTTTCCCTCATATTTTAATGATTAAGCAATAATAGTGGAGTTCAAACTGGATGATCTAATGGTTCCCACTAGCCTTAAAATCTATGAAAACAATGTAATTCACAGCATAATGCAGAGAAAAATAAAAATTTAAAATCTATAACATAGAAACTGATTGAAGTAGTCCCCCAAATACTCTAGCCTTGTTAAAGCACACACAAGTAGCCCTATCCTGGAAACATTTATGCATAGAAGTAAAGTAAAGCATTTGTGTGTTTTCAGGCTCAGAGTCTTAGAAACAACTAGACTGTTTATCAGTACAGGAATGACTTAAACGGTTAACTCCTCCCCCACTATGAGTGAGTCAGCATTTGAAAGACGTCCTCTCTTCCTATTTGGTGGTGCTGGTGCTGTAATCAGCAGAGCCACTCAATTTGAAACCACTTTGGCAAGACCTTTTCAATGACCAACCCTCATCTTTTGAATTCATTCTGTCCTCCCTTGTTCCAAAATTGCCCCAATTTGTTAACCTGCAGCTTCTGCACAGGCACAAATAGTTTGTGAGCCCTCTTGTGGCCCTTACTGTCTTCTATGTTCCAGGAACTACCAGAATCCTGCCAGAGAAGCAGTGTGTATGTGTAGCTATGCCTTGCCTGTTGTATATAATTCATAAACATGGGTATTTGGACCCTTTTGTGTACATCATATTACATTTGTTGTCTGAAGAGGAAAAGAGGAAGGCTGGGATGTAGGATGGTTGAGGGGGTTGGGTCTCTGAGGGGGTTAGAATAATTTTAAATCAGTGAATTCGTTTTGCTGCCATGTTGTTTAGGATATGTTACAGGGTTTGTTACCTTTTATATAGACTTTGGACCAAGGCCCAGATCCACAAAGGGACTTAAGTACCTACAGCCCAGATTTAGGCACCATTGTGATCTACAACACCACCACCCCCTGCCCCGCATGCGCTGCTGCCACATAACCCTGTAGGTGCCTAAATGCACTTGGTGGCTACATTTTTGCTGTAAAAGTCTCTTAAGTGCCTAAATTTCTACCTCTCTGAGCATGCGCCCTACTGCCTCAAGCAGGCATCTGGATGTTTGTGTCCAACCTAAGCCCCAGCGTGGTCATTACACCAGCTGACAATAGGTGGAGCAATGCCTCTCTCACCTGCAGCGCCTGATCTGTTAGGTGTGTAACACCTAAGTCCCTGTGGGGATCCAGGCCCAGAGACTTGAGCTGGTTTAAATTGGCCTACCTCCAAATAAGACCAGCTGAGGATCTCACTCAGAAATGCAGCCAGTCTGAGATTTGGTGCTTTTTTTTAATCAGTATAATGTTAACTAACTAACTAACTAAAACAAATACAATTTGGTAACTGGTACAGAGATGACACAATTATTTCCTATTCCAAGCTGAGAGTGAAGCTGTGGTATCTATGGTAGCACTCTGTGGTAACCAGCGGGTAAAGTAAGTGGGGGAAGGTGTTAGGAAAGCACAGATCCTCTTCCTTCTCCTTAGCTGGTGAGTAAAGCTCCCCCCTGCTGCTTTAATCTACCTTAACCACTGCTGATAACCGCTGGAAAATGTCAACATCTGAATGGTGACTGCTCACACTCTTTTTTTTTCTCTCTCTTTCTCACCTGTGGAAGCTGAGTGGGTGTGCACGTAAAACATACGATTGTGAAGGGAAGCTGCTATTGGTGTGAGCCTGGAATAATTGCAGTATAAGGAAGCACTCTGTAACCACTGAAGCCCATACAGCAAGAGAGAGGAGGAAAAAAAACCGCTGAATGTAAAGCAAAGTGGCCTTTAGAGTTGTTAAAGTAATCCTAATCAAATAGTATCTGTGCTTTGGAGTTATTTCATGTGGCATGTTACGGGGTTGTTGTTTATAGGCCAAATAATCACCTGTGCTTTTAAAAAAATTGATGCCCCATTTCAAGTCAAGCAAGACATTTACCTCCATAAGTTCTAAGATCTGGGATGGGGTGGGAGCATTACTGATGGAATGCACTTACCACGTTTTTGGAAATGTTCTTGTGTGAATGCTTTAATCTCTACTATCATTTGTCCTTTGAGTGTGTCACACAGACTCTGAAAGTTATGGCAGTAAACTAGACAGTTATTTGTGAAATAAACAATTTCCATTGTAGACCTTTTTTTTTTATTTTTGCTTCCAATGCTGGGGTAAAAGTAGAATTAATTTCTAAAGAGAAAATAACTCAGCGCAAGCTGCTGCCAGGCCCTTATGTGGATGTGCAGTGGGGCCCTTGGTCATAAAAAGAGATGCCTTCTCCCAGCCTCTTGTGGCTTAGCGAGAAGGCAGGGCTAGGGCATAATCAAACAGTGAAGCAAACTAAGATGCACCTTGCAAAGGTATATGTATGTACTCTAACACAGTGGGGCCCTGATTTCTGTTGCTGTAATCCAAGTAATAATAATCTATCCACCAGTGATTGGTAAATACTTAGGAACCATATTCTGCCCCTTACTTGGCCAATAGCCACAGTGAACTATAATAGTAGAAAATATGTCAGCTATGAGAACAACTTGGCAATGGCCTCCTGTTTCAGTAATGAATTGTTCAAAGCTCTTAAATTAATGCCTCATAATACAAGTTACAGTCTATAAAGAAAGGCTGAATAGAAAGGATACATGTTCCAGTCTGCTCTAGTCTTGTGTATTGAAATTAATTCAGCTCTGAAAGAATATGCTATAATCTGAAGACTCATGCCAAAGGAAGAGGAAGGTCAGCCATCACAAATGGACAATGAAAGCATTTTATGCAGCAATTGTTGTCACAGAACTGAGCTGAAAGCCAGGACAATAACTCTGATGTTGAACAGGAAAGAGGAAACTTGGAATATAGGAGCAACATGAGCCCAGTTGTAAGGAACATTCAACTTCTCTGAAGCCAGGTGGGTTCTATCATGTCTGAATTTGATCCATCATGTCTGGGAACAAACAAGAAGTGAAGGGGTAAACAGGATTAACCTCTGAAAAATTTGAAGCAATTCCATTGTTCGCAAACTGTTAGCAAGTTCACCATTTAACACTACTGGAAGAATCAGTGCAGAAAACAAGGGACTGCTCCTTAATGAATGTCACTACAGTACTCTGCACTATTTTTATGTTTCTTTTCATTACCTCTTTGAATAAGAGGCACTTTCCCCTATGAAAAGTTTATTTTGTCATGTTGCTAGTGCACAACATCTGCCACATTCCACACCAGAACTGGCTGCATCAATGGGAAGTGGTGGAGCTTTGTGACCAGATTGTGAGTCAGTATACATCAGGATAGCTATGGGAAACAGAGGGGCTGGCCCAATATATAATAATATAGCACCAAATTCAAAGGTGAGTCTACGCGCATCTAAATAGACCTAACCTGCACCTCTTCTAGCTACTTCAGTATTTGGTCTACTAGCTTGATTTCTTTGGACTCACATACCCAGTTACCAACATCTAATTTACATCACTATACTGGGCAAACAAACCCCCACTGAAGTCAAAGGGGCTTTCCAGCAGCCTCCAGGGTAGAGAGGTGCTGCATGGTTCTTAGTATAGGATTGGGGCCTAAGTCTAAATTTGGCCCATTGTCTTTAAAGTGCATTAGGATCTTTCTGGGTGAAAGGTGCTGTCCTTTATAAAGCTAAATGATAACCTTTCCCCACCAGTAGTCTCATGCATAATGCATTTCATACATCACTACACTTCAGTGTCATGTAAAAACTGTTGGTTCCAAGTTTATAGTACTTCAAAATGAAAGCATTTATATTAATTTAAATAACACCACTAATGTTTAGATGAGTGTCTGTGTATGTCCCTTACCTTCCCTTGGACCTTTTGCTAACACCATGAGTTGAAGCTGTGTTATGATTTTTAAGGATTATTTCAGTGTGTGATGGTTAAAGTGATAGCCAAACAAAAACAGGGTCAGCTGATTCCCAGTGACTCTGCCGCAAGTGTGGCCTCTGTGATCACTTTCAGCTTGCATACAAAGGGACAAATAGCCAGTTGGCGTCAGTCAGTGTAGCAAGCCAATGGAGCAACGCTGAAAATCAGGCCTACAATATGCACTTAAACTACGGCTTGTAATGTTGTACAATCAACCCAGCGTTAGAAATACAGCAGTGACTCCTGCTCCTGAACCATGGTGGATGTAAAAACAATGAGGAGTCTTTGTGGCACCTTGGAGACTGACAAATTTATTTGGGCATAAGCTTTCGTGTGCTAGCCCATGAAAGCATATGCCCAAATAAATTTCTTAGTCTCCAAGGTGCCACAAGGACTCCTCTTTGTTTTTGCTGATACAGACTAACACAGCTACCACTCTGAAACATGGTGTGTGCGATTGCTGGGTTATTTTATTTTTATTTTCCAGCCACTCCCTGGAACACTTCTGATGTTGACTAACATTTTCCTGCAACTGATTTTGTCTTTGCATTATGCAACTCATGTTAGAATTCTTCGGCACCCTCATCAGATGCTATTGCCTTCACAGTTAGATATAATTAGGCAAAATATCTCCTTAGAAAGCAGTAGAAATGTAGCTAGTGGTAGTTTTAGCAAAGTGTTTTTATGGACGACACATTATTAAATTTTGATTTCTGGGCTCTGAACTCCCTTAACACCAGCCAAACTGTGGCTTCATTTTCACAAGCCTAAATTGCGTCCTTTTTAAAACACTATAAACTAAAACACTTGGGGAATTGTCTTCTGTCATTAATCATGGCTGTGTATTCCTATTGGTCTTAAAGGCAAGAAGCATGCGTTGTCTTTGTCTAGTCTTCTATTGTATTGCCATAGGACAGGATATTTTTTAATGAATACAACACCGAAGTATAGTGGTTTTAACTCTTAATGCTAAGGTAAAACAGACTTCTCTGCTACCTAAACAGCATCAAATTTTGTACCTGCAACTGAATAGGGATGTCACTTAGGGGTAACTGCTCTGAATGGGCAAACTGACTTCCATGGGATCTGAGATAGGCCAATGCTGAGCACTTCTGAAAATCCCATCCTAGATGTCTAGCTATCTGATTGCACTCACGAGTCAGATAGGCCTGTAGGGTCATACTATCAAACAAGTTAGGCAAGGAAGTACTATATTATTCTGTACAAGTGCTTCTATGTGCAAAGTCCTGCAAACCAAGTTAGGCTCAGTTCTGAAAAGTGGTGAGTATTCTGGCCTCAAGCCAGCAAAGCACTGAATCGCATCCTTGACTTTGAGACTGTGACTATGGGAGTAGTGCCGTTCAGTGCCATATTAAAGAATTTTGGGGCCCTGTGCACTATGGAAGGCCCCAGCAGGGGGAGGGTTGGAGCGGGAGCCTGCCTCCTGCTTACCCTGCAGCAGCTACTGTTTCATGGGACTGGCCCAGCTCTCCTCTCTGGCCCATTGGCTCTTGCCACAGCATGCAGGGCAGCCGTGGGTCCCCTCCCACACAATACCCTGCCCCCTTCCTGGCCCTGAGTAGGTTCTGTGTGTGTGATTTTTTTTTTCTTTCCCCAATGAAATGTGAACCCTGTGCAAGTGTACTGAGCGCACATGGTTAATCTGGGCCTGGTCCCATTGGCTTCAGTTCAACTACTCATGCATAAAATTAAGCACACTCTTAAGTACTTTGTTGGATCGGTGCTCCTTATCTTGCAGGATCATAGTACATAAAGTCACTGTAATTGTGTGTGCCAATTACGGACACAATTGCTCACCTAATGTGTTTCTGTGTTGAGGCTTCTTTGAAAAGGTGGCCCAATAAATGTGTTGGTGTATGTGTTTAGATACCATTAGATATGTGTGTATATGTCATGTCTGAATATATGTTTATGGTGTGGGAGAAGGAAGAGGGGAGAGAGAGGCAGCAATTAATATTAATCCCCGTCCCCAAGATGTGAATTGTAAGAAAAACAAAGAGGAATTCCTCATGCTTGACCAATTTATCATCTGTTGTTCAGATGCATTCTATCAACTTGGTTCAAACTATTCAGTAACTGAAATGCTTAACAACTGCATGCAGAGGCAAGCCCTGAGACGCTGTAGCATGAAGTGCATCTGCCCTGATTTCGTCTTCAGCGGCAGTGTGTAAAAAGCTCAGCAGAGATTAAGATTTAACACGTCGTTAATGCCCCTACTGGCTATTTCAGTAAATCCAGGCCAAAATATACAAATACTTAAATAACTTTAGTTATTCATTATTGCAGTAGCACCTAGAGGATCCCACTAAGGATTGGGGCCCCACGGTGCTAGGTACTGTACACACACACACAGTGAAAAGATGATCCCTGCCCCAACAAGTGAATAAACCCGCTAGGTTTATGTTTAAAGACTGCAACCAAAATTAGGGCCCCAGGGTGCCAGATACTGAACAAACACAGAGTAAGAGATGTTCCCTTTCCAAAAGAGCTTCCGATATAAATTGACAGGACGGTTAAAAATAGGAGAAAGGAAGCATTGGTATCCCATTTACAGATAAAGAAATAAGGCAAAAAGAAATTAAGTGACTTTCACAAGACTGGCAGAATCAGGAATTTAACCCAGATCTCCTAAGTACCAGGCCAGTACCTTAACTACATGCTCATTCATCCTCTAGTTGCATTTGGTATATGGTTTTTATATATTTTATACAGAAAATTCTACTTACTTCCCATGTAAAATCGGGAGCCTTTACATTCTTAAGCTTTCCCTTCCTCTGTCTAATTCTCACACACACACTCTTTTTCTTTCTCTCTCTAGCTCTCTCATTCTGAAGAAAAGGTACATGCTGGCTTTAAAATGATGTTTCTTACCTATTTTGAAAATCTGCACATTCTAAAAGAGAACTGCTTTGAAAAGAACTATACAAAGCAGGTTCTCATCCTAACTCAGAATGTGCTGTCATCTAGTCAAAAGAGCAATGTCAGTTTATGAAAATATGCAGGCTTTCTCCTTCTGTTTCCAAGCACGGTGCAGGAGGGAGCTCAGTGCACACATAAACACACCTACCCTTTTCGATTTGTTGCCAGATGACAGCACTGCCTTAGGAATGTGGTGCGGTTGGCAGAGCGTTCTGGGTATTAATATGTAAATGAATACACCGAGTGTCCTACTATGCTACAGCAACCTGTTACCCCAATTCTGCTTCAGAAAACAACTTCATACATAAACTGGAGAAGGATCTACCCAAGACAAATGTACAACTATGAGCATATATTTTTTGTGTCATGTATTTCTCAGTAGTCATGTTCATTAATATCACCTGCCCACATGATAGTCCTGTAGAGATTTGGTTTCCAAGATGTCTTGTTGATGTTGGGAGAAGAATTGCATGTGAAGTGCCACCATCCATTCTCCAGAACCATCTAATTTTTAACCTGTGGGTTCAAATATCCTGTATATTCTGCAGGGGTGGGTTCAATGCCCAAACTGGATTCAGTGATCACGCATCCATCCTTCTCTAGAACTATTTGGAATCATTCACATGCAGACCCCATAAATGCACAGATGTTGAATAGTCACCTACATATCACCTGTGTGCATATTGGGGTCAGTCTTTAAAATCAGCCAGTCTCTCTCTCTTTTCTGCAAAGCCTCCATCTCTGGGAAGAACATGAGCAAGGCAATGAGAAGCATTGTATGAGAGTTTCTCAGTGAAGCAGTCGTTTACTCTGTGTTTGCATACTGCCTAGCACAATGAGGCCCTATTCTTGCTTGATCCTTAGGTACTACTGTAGTAAATATGATTAATAGTAGTAGTAAGCACAGTGAAAGCTTTCATTGTCTGTTAAGTGCTGAGTTTGGGGTACTTTGCCCACACCTGGTAACACACCCTAAACTGTGCCCCTCGTTAACACAGCCCACTTTGTTAAAATAAGCCTGAGTAGCAGACATACTGCTTGTCTGGAAGCTGGCAGGCCATTTTAAGCATGCCTCTGCTGCTGTTTCCAACCTGCACAGGGTGCAGCATGACAGGGCTTCCCTGAGAATTGGCTCTCCCAGACTATGGTGGCAAGGAGGGCCATACCATATTATATAATGAAAAACTAACTAGAGGACAGACAGGCTCTGCTCACTTTCTGCTGAGAGAAGGTGAAGTCCAGGCCCTAAATCAGCTGCATGGAGCCTGGCAGAACCTGTCATTCACAATCCCAAGCAGTTAAGAGTGGTTATCCCATGAGATGAGCTGGAAGGATACTTGTAAATTGCTCATGATGCGAGCTTTCTGGGCTGATAAAATATACTTCAGTTGGATCATGGCAATGAAAATTAAAATGTTACCTTAAAATAAAGACCGCTTTGACTAGTAAATAATATATAGGGGTGTGCATATGGTCTTTCTTTATTTGTACTGTAAAAGCACCTAAGGTCTCTAATCAGAATCAAGACCCCATTGTACTGGGCATTATACAAACACACAAGTAGATATGGTCCCTGAGCTCCATCTTATGACATGCATTTGGGATCTGACAAAAATTTTATCAGAATATTTTATTGAATAATTTTTTTAAAAGGCAGATTAACATCATCCCCACTTTTCACACATACATGAATATACCTACAAATATCTCAATACACGGAGCAGACGCTGGGCCTGATTGTGTGTTCATGCACATTTTACACTAGTGTAAACCAATTGCCTTCAGGAGGTGTGAACAAGGGTGACTGAACAATCAGGCCCATTGTGTATAGAAAGGTATTTTTAAGATATGCAGATGAATTCCATGGAAGGAGCATGTGGCTAACAGAGGAGATGTATGACTTAAAGCTTAATACAGCAGGAAAGACATTGTAAACTTGGTCTGCTGTAGAGGAAAAACTGAGGTACACCACCTCATGGATTTAATGACTGAACAGTGGGATAATTTCCCCATAACTCTTAAAAGATAGAAGCCATTGAAACCTGGCCTGCCTATAGAACAAAAACACAGGAAAATACAGGGATAATTCCTCTTGTTTTGCCTGCAATCAGCAAGGGTATTTGTAAAAAAAAAACCCCATAGTACTATAGCTATGGAATGTACTGATATGCAGATACTTGCTTTGTCCACCTTGGCACACAATGTTTTGGGTAATATCAGGAAACACTAAGGTTTTGATACACTTGTTAAAGCAAAGGAAAAGATCATTGTTTGATACCTATCAATATAAATGGATGCAGTATGTCTCCAGTGCGGTGAGACCAGATTTGTGAAGTGGAAAGATTGTTGTTAAAATTGCACATCAACAAGCTCTGGAAGCAAAGTTATGGAAAGCTAGCCCACTCCCCATATTGCACATGGGATCCTTCTAGCTACCCCTAGACCTCGAGCCAGTGGGCTAGGGAGGGAATGGACTCCTCAAAAGTGGGTATGCTTATTCCATGCCTGTTGCTCCAAAGCCCTGTAGTAAAGACATCTCCCTAGGATCCTGTATGTGGGATATAATGAATAATGAGACCAAAGTACTGTATAATGGGCTATGTGTATGTGTTCTTGAGGGGAAAGTGTTTTAAAAGAATGGAAGTGTTAGCAACCTTCCAATAGACAAATGTAAATGTAATGTAAGTACTGTGTTTACAAAAGGTAAAAAGGTAACATAGTTCCTAAAACAAACAAAAAGGCAATGTGGGAAACCGAACCATTCATATTATACATGCAAATGGCAACATGTTAAGAATTGCCACTGCAGAAAGACATAACAGCTTATCATTGGTATAACATATTTTCTGAATGGTCTCCCACAACTACTGGCATACTAATGTTACTAACCCTAATTGTTTTTGGTTTTAAATTGTATGTGTTTAATTGGAATGTTTGAAATGTGCTGTTGGATAAAACAAATGTATGCAAAGCTAGAGCCACAGGCCCAAATCACCTCCCAGTATTTTCTATTACGCGAACTAAATAAGAAGTGACACTGGCGATTCATAATCTTAGTGTCAAAAGGGGGATATGTAGGAGCAGGATTTTATAATGTCCCATAAGAATTAATGTATGATTTGATTTCATCCTGTCAGCCACCCTTTTTGAATAGCAGAAAGGAATGACAGACCAGAACAATCCTTATGACTGATTATGGTCACCCTTTTGTTTTAGGATAAGTTATAATGTCTACTATGGTTTCCTATATGTATTACAAAGTAGGCACTCTAGTTAAATATACATATCTTTGTTTTAAGGTTTAGTAAGTAAGAAACAGGATTCTCTATAGTGTCTATGTTAAGTAGATTAGAGGAACATTAAAGGCCTGGGTCTCAATGTAAATTGTCTTAGTTATTGATTGTAAAACTTAGCAAGGTTTAATTTGCAACGCCTTTTTGCTCGATATAAAATACTACTGTTTGTATTCTCAATCTGTGTGAATGAGGAATGTATGCATCAGGAAAAGATAAGGTGTGAAGGCCATTGTTATAGCCAGAGTCAAGAAAGAAGAAGTAAAGAGACTTAAAGGACATCAAAGAATCATCAGGTACTGCCTACTACCCAGACGGCTGTTAAACTGTTTGGCATCGCAGAGTGGATACATGCTTTGCAGTGTAAGAAGGCACCACCCCCAGCAAACCAATCATCACCTCAGGACCACGCAGAGTCAATTTTGACTCCAGAAGAAGACGTAGAGGAACAGCCTGCAATACCTTACAATCTACGCTCTCGTAAGGGTTGCCAGAAGCAGACGACGACCTAAAGCAAGGCCCGAGAAGGAGCAGTAGCGAGCCTAGCGCCTGCTGCCTGGTGGACGTAAAACTGTGACTGCGGTTCCCTCAGTTGAGGTTGTCAGAACCAGAAGGGCCTTGCTTCCAACATGCACCTCTGGTGGCGCCTGTTCCTCGGCTGCTGGTGTCTTAAGGTCTGGGGAGTCCACAATGACAATTCTTTTATCCAGCAGCAAGTGTGGATAGCTCAGACCCTTAATATTTCTAAATGCTGGGTCTGCAACCACATCCTAGCCAACTCTCAAACTGGTGTTCCTGTCCTGGCAATCCCACTCAATTCCCCAGACCTCACTGGAGGACCTCGTCCGTTTAACAAAACATGGAACAGCAATGACACTTGGGAAGTGGTGGAAATAAATGTATCTAAATGGATAAGTGTGGTGGAGGGAAAAGGTCATTGGTGTTGGGTGTGTAATGGGACAGGGCTGGATCTGGGAAAAAGCTGTTGCCTTCAGCATATTGTGGCCAAAGGTGTATAGGATTATTCGAAAAAAACTAAAGAGTGGTGGGCCGGGTATGGGGATATGATTTTTTTCTCGACCTGGGATCAAACAGAAAAATCAATCTCATGTTCCCCCTACAGTAGTCTTAGTGAAAACAATACAATCTTTCAATGCCATGCAAATAACACCACTCCTCGTAAGGAGAATTACCCTGTGCCCTTTGGAGGATATTACTCCTCCTTTGCAGGCACCTATGTGACAAATGGGTGCAACCGACCCTTCCCGGCCTTAATAGGCCATCATTGGGTTTGTGGGACCAAAGCTTATACTGCGTTACCAGCTAACTGATCAGGTATCTGTTATCCCACCCGACTCGTCCCACAATTCCGAGTGCTAGGGTCCTTCCCACGAGAACGCCTCCGTAATTTCAGGTGAAGAAGAAGGGACTTACCAGATGCCCAATGGTATGTAAATAACATAAGCCCCTAAACCTGAGAAGAGGCCATTGGCGGTTCCCTTATCCCACTTGGGGGAGTAATACACCATGCAAAAAGGCTCCTGAGGTTACAAGCAGTAGTTGAAATAATGGCAAATGAAACCAGAGAGAGTTTAAAAGCCCTGGCCAAAGAAACAGGGGCGATCTGACAGATAGCCCTCCAAAACCGTCAGCCATTGGACATAGTGGTGGCGGCCAAAGGAGGGACCTGTGCTCTCATTGGAAAAGAATGTTGTGTGTTCATACCTGACGACACCAATGAGGTAATAGATCGCACTAGCCACTTAAAACAAATCACATATCTTCCCCATGAAGAGCCGAGTTCTTTATGGAAGTGGCTAAGTAACCTGTTCAATTTCTCTGGCATAGGAAACTGGTTGTTTCAGGGAGCCCTGACTATCCTGTTTGGAATCCTAATAATTTTTGTATGTTTTCAGTTAATCTCCTGTTGTATCCAGAATTGTGTAAGGTATGCCACCCAGGTGACTGCCCCAAAACAGAGTGCTAATATGATGATTTTGAATATTGCTGATGAACAAAGAGATAAAGAACGGTTAATATGTGGAACCCAGTAATTGTTGGTCATAGCATAGCTTGACCAAAAGGAGGGATTGTGAAAGTAGAATGAATTATATTGTAAAAATAGAATGGATTAAAGAAATGCAGTATGTACCTTTAAGCAGAAATAAGGAATGCTGAAATACAGGTGTCAGGAAAAGGAACATTAAGGCATAAACAATGAGTCCGCTTAAGCTAATGGTGAAACATCAGCCGGAGATCTGTAAAAGTTAGTAAGAAAACTGAATATGTATGTCTAGCCTCGGGTAAACTTGTCAGTTCTGCTTTCTTTGTTCTCTTGTTAAGTTTGCGCCCTTTTTATCTGTATAAAATAAGGTAGTGTGGGTCTTGGAGGGTGCTCACATTATCTGGGTGTTATTAGCAGAGAGCTGTGCTAATAAAACAGAGTGGTCTGACAAACTGTGAGTCCTGAGTCTAACTTTGACAGAACATAGGAATTGCCAGATTGGATCAGACCCGTGGTCCATCTAGTTCAGTATCCTGTCTCTGACAGTGTCCAGCACCAGATGCTTCCAAGCAAGGTGTCAGAGCCCTGCAGTGGGCAGATGTGGAATAATCTCCCTCCCATTTACACACATATTAGGTTTCATCCTGATCTCTGATAGTCAGAGATTGGTTTAAGCCTTAAAGCATAAGGTTTAATATCTCCTCCAGAATTTTTCTTAACATTAATTATGATAACTGTATATATTCTTGATATCCACGTATATGTCCAATTCCTTTTTGACCCTTGCTAACCTCTTGGCCTCATTTTATGACAATGCAATCCACAGTCCAATTACACGTTGTGTGAAAAAGTATTTTTTTATCAGTTTTGACTTTCCCGCCTTTTAATGTAATTGAATGTCCCCTTGTTCTTGTGTTATGAGTCAGCTAGAACAGAAGTTCCCAGTCTACCTTCAATAGACCATTAATTGTTTTGTATACTTTTATCATGTCTCTCCTTATTTATCTCCTTTCTTAGGTAAACAAGTCCCATTTTTTAAAATCTCTCTTCATAAGAGTTTTTCCATATCCTTGCTCAGTCTCATCTCTCTTTTCTGAACCCCCTCTATTCCAGCAATATCCTTTTATGATGGGGTAACCAGATAAGGCCACACCGTTGGCTTATTTAAAAGGCATTATAATAGTCATCATCACATTTCTTATGTAACTTAGTATCTTGTTTGGGTGTTATAGTTTTTTAACCACAGCTGCATATTGACCAGTGGTCTTCATTGAGCTATTTACAATGAGGCCCAGGTCCCTCTTCTGTTGGAGGAGCCCTTGTAATCTGTAATCAATAATCACAAATCAATAAACAATTTATGAGTTTCAATATATTCAACAATTAAAAAGGCCTCAGATAACCCTGCTTGACTAAGTTTACTAAGCAATTGTTAGTCAGCACTCACAGAAAAGATATATATTGCCAGATCAAATCCATTAGAACTGATCCCTGCAGCAGCAGCAAATCTGGTCTCAAGTCGCTCTCAGCCTTCCCTGTTCTATCTGCCTGCTTTCAGCCTGTCACCTAAATTCTTGGGGGAAGAGGAGGTTTACAATTTTGGCTCCTAGCAGTTCCTCTTTTCTCCCCCAAATATATCTTATGTTAGTATATTTCCAGACTTTGTCATATTTCATAAATTTCCTAATTCTGTAATTAACGTCTGCTACTTACTCATTATTTTTGTTGTTGGTATATTATATGTATTCCTACTTACTGTGGTTAAAACATTGTTTGCTCAGCTGAAAGAGCAGGCACTATGTTAAAGGTCACTATCACTGAGTTTACCAAGCTTGTATTTTTCACTTTTTAGCAGGACAATAGAGAATTATGGGAGTTTGGTTCATGAACAAGCTATAGGCCTCATCAAAGTCTGTTTCAGAAGCCAAAACCCTGAATGACTGGGTATGTAAGAAATGCCCAGTACACAATAGAATTAGTTGCCCAAATTGCATTGCTCCCTTCATGCTGATTACATCCTTTGAAGACATGGAACATCTTCAGATTCTGAGAAGTCATGTGACCAAAACACTTAGCAACCAGGCATAATGAACTGACATCTTTTAAATATCTAGCCTTGAAAAATTCGAAGGAGGAATTTCAGTGCAAAGATTTCAATACCACTATATTGACCTGAACTCTGTCCACATACTGTTGTCTATCTACTTCCTTAGGGGTATAGTGAGTATTAATTAGCACATGTTTGCAAACTGCTTTGAGCTTGGAAAGTGTTATGTAAGTATGAAGCAAAATTATTATTGCTACCCATAGGGAGTCATAATCTTCCTTTTGAGGTTTCTATGCCATTCAATTTCCAATTTAGGTTTTAAAAGTGGACATTACAAAACAACCTCTCAAAATTTTCAGTATATAGGACAATTGACTGCTTCCAAACAAGCTAAAAATGCAGGACACTTAAGTATTTTTAGTTCAGGAAAAAATGCTTGCAGTTTGTGTTTGAGTGAATTTCTCCAGAGTGCTCGGGAAGTAATTAATTGGCAGTTCACTTTTGAGATGCACCAAAGCCTGCATAGGAATAGCAAAATATCTAATCCTTTCTAGAGATGGTAAAAATACATCTGTGCAGAACCTTCAAGTCTTTCATGTTGGCAGATATTGGTGGAGGAGACCTGTCAGTCATTAGTGATAATATTTTGGTTTGGAATAAACCAGTTCAGAGTGTTCATACAATACAGTACGCAGAAGAAATAACATTATTCATGCACTTTCTATCTGCTTTCTCTCCCTTGAATGAAAATGTGCATGTCAGATAACAACCCTAATTTATGTGTAACTTACTAGCTTTGGTTTTGTTCCTAACACAACCTATATAGTCTGTTCATCTGAATTCAAAAATCAGAGAAAAACTATAGATCTCCTTTCGTCTGTGCATGTCATTATGATGAATTTTCTCAATTAAAGAGAAGGAAGATAACTTGAATGATCTGTTACAATGCTCTATTGCCAATCAGGTGTCCTGTTACCATTCTTTTCCTGGTATCCCTATTTTATGTGTCTTGCTCTGTTTTATTTAGGTTCTTATACTGCATCCATATCCCTGGAATCTGTTGGGTGGTGGTAAATCAGCCTTATAAAAGTGTGTGTGTATTTGTGTCAATGCATTATAGTAAGAAAAATCCTACTACTAGCTAACAAAAAAATAAATTTACCCACCATCATTTCTGATGTGATCTGAGGGCTTCATGTAAGGAAAACTTAGCACAAACATTAAAGGATTTACTATATGTAAAAAGCTAAACTATGTAACTATTGCTGGAGTTTATCTGCAATATCCAGTTGCATAACCCAATAAGGGAAGTTCATGACTGTCTTCAGCTATGCATGAAAAGTTTAAAACCACAGTGGTTATTTTGTTGCTGAAAAACTTATATGAGCAACTGAAAACAGAGATCTAGAATGGAAGTACATTAACCAGAGCATCTGTATGTTTTAAGTTAGGATGTGAATGAAGATGGGTGGGTGAAATTCACCCCTGTGCAGAGGACCAACACAAGACCTATCCACCATGTAAGTTCCAAGTGATTACGTTCTCAAAATAGCACTTAAGTGGGCTTTGAGGAGTTCATAGGCCCTATACTGGCCCTCTGCATAAGGATGATTTTTGTCTTTGATATGTAAGAGGAGGGAAGCTGTTTCAAGTGTAAGGAACAGCATGAAGAAGGCCCAAAGATGTGAATCAAGAGATAAATGGAGAACTAAAGAGAAAGGATTGGGCAAAACATGAGGGGTTGTAAGAGGAAATGAGAGCAAACGTGTTAGTGTGGGTGGTGCTGTGTAGAGCATTCAGTGTACAGTTACTAAAACAAGAAATAACCAAGATGTTGGGAAGAAGGGGAGAAATGGATTTAAGTGCTGTAGAAGAAATGTCAGTGTGACATTGCACTCTATATTATTTTATGAAAATATACTAATGTAACTGGAATATGCTTCATGCAAAAGGTCTCTTGTAAGGTATCATTACAAAGCTTATAATCTACTGAGTATGATCATCCTATTTGTATCCTGAACTGGAATCCATCTTTAACCTGGTGCTTTTCCATTGAGAAGGGGGGGGGGGAACCCAGAGGGACAAAGGATTCCCGCCTTCTGCAAAAGATATATCAGCGGGTGGAACAGAACAAAGTGAGGCAGCCATCATGAGGAATCCCCTAGCTACCACCTGAGGTGGAACAAGGGCTGTACCAGGGGAAAGGATTGTGCCCAGACCAGGAAGATGTCCAGTCTATGAAAGACTTATTGAAACATCTCTCAGGGTGAGATTTTATCTGTACTCAGTTGTATTACTGTATTAGTCTTAGACTTGCATGTTTTATTTTATTTTGCGTGGTAATTCACTTTGTTCTGTCTGTTACTTGAAACTACTAAATCCTACTTTCTGTATTTAATAAAATCCCTTTTTACTTATTAATTAACCCAGAGTATGTATTAATGCCTGGGGGGAGGGCAAACAGCTGTGCATATCTATCAGTGTTATAGAGGGTGAACAATTTGAGTTTACCCTGCATAAGCTTTATACAGGGTGAAATGGATTTATTTGGGTTTAGACACCATTGGGAGTTGGGCATCTGAGTGTTAAGGGCAAGAACACTTCTGTAAACTGCTTTCAGTTAAGTCTGCAGCTTTGGGGCAAGTAATTCAGACCCTGGGTCTGTGTTGGAGCAGATGGGCCTGTCTGGCTCAGCAAGACAGGGTGCTGGGGTCCCGAGCTGTCAGGGAAAGCAGGAGCAGGGGTAGTCTTGGCACATCGGTTGGCAGTTCCCAAGGCGGTTTCTGTGATCCAACCCATCACAGTCAGGATTCGACAGGAGCCTGAATATGAGTGGGAGGAGATAGGGTTTTGGAAGAAAAATCAGAACTTCAGCTCTTGACATGTGGAGTTGAGTTTGAGAGCACACTGGGTTACCCAGGGGATGAAAGAGATGTGTGATAGAAGCGGGGGGGAGAGGCAGATTTTTGAGTCATTTGCTCACTGAAACTGTCAGAGTGGGTAATATTTTCTGGCAATGTGTAGAGATAAAAACCAAGGACAAGACCCTAGGCATGTCCGCAGGGAGAACAAGGAAGGAGGCACTTGAGTGGCCCTTAAGAAATAGTGGTTGAAATTAAAATATTTACAAATTTGCCCTTTGCCTAATTGATGTTACTGTGCCACTTGCTGCATTTCCCACACTTGGTAGGGAGTTCTATGATAACATTACTGAAGTCTTTGCAATTGCTGTTTGCAAGTAGTGACAAATCTATGTGATTGAACCAAGAGAAGTTTCAGTGGTGACTTGGTCATGGTCTACAAGTCCTTACATGGGGAATTGATCTCTGATAGTCAGCTCTTTAACAGAAACAGGCATCATGTGATCCAATGGTTGGAAGCTGAAGCTAGACAAATTAAGACTAGAAATAAGAAACACATTTTTGACAGGGAGGGTAATTAATCGCTAGAACAACTTATCTAGGGATACAGTGACCTTGCTATCATTTGACATTTTAAAGTCAAGATGTTTCTAAAATATATGCCATACTTCAACGAGAAGTTATGGGTTTGAAGTAGAAATTACTGTTTGAGGTTGTTTTCCTTGTGTTATGCAGGAGGACAGACTAAATTATCACAATGGTCCTTTCTGGCCTTAAAAATCTATGAATGGCTCTATGAGAAGAACCAAGAGATCAGAGTCATATAAGCCCAGGGAAGATATGGTCTTGAGGAGAAAGGAGTGAAGCTAGGTTTCAAAGGCAGCAAAGAGAATACTTTTGATGCACATGTTAATTATTTAGTGGTGCATATACCTGGCTGAGTTTCAGTAAGTATCGAGATTTAAAGGGTTCCAGAATGGAGGTTTTGAGGTGCTGGCAGATAAGATGGATCATTCTGGATAACTGCAGGCACAGAAAATGTTCAACAGAATGGATATTTAGCTACAGTTTATTTATATTAAAAGTCAGTGGAGAGATTTGGGATGGCAGAGGCCTTGATCACAGCAAAATAAAGGCGCTGCGGAGATCATAGGATCAACAGACCAAAACAATGAACCCCAGAGAAGTGACTTCCCGCTGGCAAGCAAGCTGCTGTGATGCTAATAAAAATACTGGCCTTTCACAAAAGAGAGGAAATGGATGAAATGATCATATCAGTCAACTGATGATCCTTAACAATGCTAGTTACCCTAAATAGAGGAATAAATTAAAGAGAGGATGTGATTGTGAATGACTGACTAGTGTAAGTAACCGAATCAGCAGGAACAACCTCCAAGATAGCATCTCTGAAACAATAATAGTTTAGCAATCAGAATAAACAAGACAACTGAATACACAGATGTAAATTGTAATGGGCATTTGAAGCTTAAGTAAAAGAAAATCTGGCTGAATATGAAAAGCAAAAGACGACATTGTCCAGCTACTGCTTTGTAAGCATAATAGGACTTGTATGAGGATTGAAAGACTGATGAGGGAAACCATTTGGGTTCAGCATGAACCTTTTCCACTCAGGGATGAGGTTAGTAAGGGCGAGGAAGCAGTCTTGGGGAAGTAGTCTAGGGTTTACGAAGATGATTCTGCTGCTGACCCCAGCTTTAGGGCCAGAAGATAGAGCTCCATGAGCAGGAACTCTCTTCTCCTGTCAGTTGTGAAGAAATCAGTCAG
>NW_020665140.1:5721217-5769899 GCF_002925995.2 Terrapene triunguis
GTGCTCCCGCTGCGGAGATCTTGAAAGCCAAAATCTTCTCCGGAAATGGCAAGGTACAGACGCAGCAGGAGCAAAAGCAGGAGCCGTCGCAGAAGGCGATGAAGGGGAGGCCGCGGGGGTCGACGTGGAAGGAGGAGAAGACGACGACATGGACCAAGGAGGAGAGGTCATAGAGATCATACTCAAAGGAGAAGGAGGAGAAGGAGGAGATATTAATTTCCCAATTTCTCCCTTTCTCCTGTGCATCACATGGACCCAGCATTCTGAAACTTCTGCTATGGCAAAAACAAACAACCCTTCCGTGACAACATCCAGCGATGACTTCCTAAGATGCAAGGAACCTGCTACCATTTGAACAATGCCACCTGCCAATAAACTTTGAAATTTCATTTTGTAGTCTCATTTGTGTTTTGGAAATATTAGTTCTATAACCCTCTTCAGTAGAGTTTGGTTGTTTCTTGGAAGCATCAGGATTTTCACAACCTATTTTTACTACATTCATCCCATTTTTTTAATTTAGTCTACACTAAACACTCTTCGGTCCTCTGTAAGCAGTCCCACCAATTTTTTTCATTCTTTCATATGGAAGTTTCTCTGCCTTTCATCAGTTTTACACCCATCTCTAACACACTTCCTATTTGTGGTATATTCTCTTTGAGACAGAGGTAGTTCACAATTTGAACCCTGTTGTTCCAAGAGAGAGCATTTTTTATGATTTTACTTTTTTTAACATTTTCAGTAGGGTTTTTTTCTCATCATATTCCGTACGTCTTCTTTTTGCTTTTTGGAACACTGCTTCACACTCTGACAAATTTTTCATGTCTAGACTAACAACCTAAACCTTTTCCCATCTGCTCATGATTCCAGATCAGTATATTAACTTCTGGTCTTACTATGGCCCTTTGGCCAAGATAAGCAGCATGTATATATTTTCTTGCAAGTGAGTAGGTGAAACTCTTGAGTTAGTTTTGAAACCACTGTATTTATTTCAATGATACAATATCATAATGGAGTTTACTATGGTAGCTGGGTGAGTGGCATCTCCTAGAGATGTGGTTCCTCCCAGATGGGACGGTCCTTTTTCAGGAAGTAAGGCTGAAAGGACGTTCATGAGTGTTAGCTGTTTTTTCTGCATCTGAGAGAAATGCAAACTGATAACACCAATAGCAACAGCAGGAGAGGATCTGTGCCCTCTGCCTATATATATATTTAAAAAAAAAAAAAAAAAAGGATGGGATGAAATCCTCGTCCTATTGGACTCAGTGACAAAATTTCAGTTTATTTCAATGGGGCCAAGATTTCACCATGGTTCTTTTGTTTACTGAAATCATGCCAGTCTTTTATTTCATAGGATAACACAAGCACAGGTCATCAAAGAGCCCATAGCACTTGTCAAAAAGTTACGAGCATTAAACCCCAGTGTCCCCATTTATCCTGCCTAAATTTCCCCCTGCAGTTTCACTTACATGGTATTCCCTTTATATTAAAGTATTACAAACTTGGTATGAATTTTGGAATTATTTTCTTACATCATTGCTTCTGTTGATAGTGGTTTCTTATGGTCAGACATGGCAAAATATTCTGGGATTCAATTGCTAGTGGTAAAAGAAAGGAGGTAGACTGGGGAATCCCAGCTTGGACAGTTCTTCTTCTCCAGTCAGGTGCCTGTGCTCCTCTACCTGCTGTGGGAGAGCATGGAGCATGAACTCCTCCTGCTGCTTGCACTTCAGAGTCTCTTGTCATCTGCATCCTCATTTCACCCAGCAGTGAAGAGGCAGCAGGAGTAGGAGCTGAGCTTCTCAAAATCCAGGAGAAAGAATGGAGGGAAATTCTCTTTCTTGTTTAAGCAGATAAGGGGAAGCTGCACTCTGGATTGCTGGGCCGATGTGAAGAAGACACAGGCCCCTGTGAAGCTACCGGTTCCGCTGCCTCATTCTATTCACTGATGTCAATGCAGAGAGGTTGCTGGTTAAGTATCTGTATTTAGCTGTAATAATATCATGGTACAGGGTTTATGACTCCTGGCTAAGCATTGGCATCTTGCTGAGCTGATGTGAAGACAAAAGTGTCTGAGGTAAATAACTCAGCATTTCTAGTTACATGGCCTGATGTTCAAGTACAGGCCTTTGTGAGGTTCCTGGCTCACCTCCCATAGCGGGCTGGACAGATGTCAAGGCAGAAGACTCTATGAGAGATTTACTCAGGACCTTCTTCTGTTGTTCTGATGTCACAGAGCAGGCTGTTGTGACATCACTGGCTCTAGAGAACCTCTAGCTTGCTGTGTGGATTTTAAGATATAGGCCTTTGTGAGCACTCTAGCATACTGGACTGATACCAAGTCTTAAGCCTCTGTGAGTCACTAGTTCACCATCTTTAGCATCCTCACATGATTTTAAGGTATAGGCTTCTGCAAGAAGATCTCTTGCTCTGCATCCGTACCTTGTGTGCTGAAACCAAGACACAGGCCATTCAGTTTGTGTGCTGAAAGCAAGGCATAGACACAGTTACTGGCTCAGCCTCTCTAGTTTCCTGGACTTATGCAAAGGCACAAGCCTCTGAGAGGTTACTGGTTCAGCATGGGGATTCTGAATTGGAGAAAATATTTTGTATCAGATTTAGAGCCTGCTCCTGCTCCCATTCAAGTCAGTGGGAATCTTTTCATTGACATTAATGGAAACAGGATTAGGTCCAAATTTTACAGAAGCCTCTGTGGGCAGCACAGATAATTAATGGTATAAGAACAACTATTATTAGAGATTCTCCGCAGCATGGAAAGCATGCCATAGGAAGATGTCACTTGGCTGCATGCACTCAAAAGGTTCCTGGGAAACTGATTGGGTACAAGTAGACAGAAAGAAGTAGAAGAAATTACTGTTGCTTCTGAGGTCGTTCTGATAATTAGGAACATATCCTGAAATGCTGGATTCTGACAGACTCTTCTGTCAGTTTTATTTTGCATTGTGGTCTAAAGACAAGAGAAAAATCTCTCTGGCTTTTTTGTGAACTCTACCAAAGAGCTGCTAACAGGATCACTCATTTCATTAGGCTGTCCAGAAAATGTAATGCCATTGAAAGGGCAGCAGTATGGCAGAGATTGAAATGGATTGGTGATGTTTAGCAGCTGAAGCAAGGAAACAAAGTGCATGCGCACATATCAGGATTGGCTTTGTTACTTCACTTTTGTGAGAGAGAGAATGCAGAAGGAGATTTTAATGGTGGCGTCATCTCCCTTTAATGATGTTGTCTATAACCCCATTAAAATGTAGTCTCTGATTTCACTGATGTTCAGCTTTATGATCCCTAATATGATTCTCAGGGTTACAAGCCTGCTAAAAAATCAATGTCATACCACTGGACTGAGTCAGATGCAATTGATGTCTCTATTAAAATTGGGGTGGTTAGACTGGAGCAAATTAGAAATTCAAAGTCAATATGCCTGAAATGTTTGAAGGTGTCAGTTACAGCAGCAGAGGATCTCTTAAAAAAATGTGCTGCTATTGTGCAGTATTTATTCTTTTGGGGCTCTGTTTTTAGATTTTGGAGGCACCCTCTCCTGCAAAATTATAGGGGACACATGCCTATGAATACATGAAAATGTTGACCAGTAGAGGAGGCTACCATACACTTCCATCACTGACTACATACCATGTTAGTCAATCACTGCTAATTGACATGATTACCCATGGTGCCATTTTAAAGGGCAACAGCACCACTTAGGCAATAGTCTAAACTAGCAAATCCTGTACTGCGGTGTTGATAAATTGGAGAGAGTTCACAGAAGAGCCATGAACATGATTAAAAAATTAGAAAACACACCTTATAGTGATAGCCTCTAGGACCTCAACCTACTTAGCTTAACAAAGAGAAGGTTCAGGAGCGACTTCATCACAACCTGTAAATACCTACATGGGGAACAAATTATTCTGTCAATCTAGCCAGACAAAGATCCAATGGTTAGAAACTGAAACTAAACAAATTCAGACTGGACATAAAGTGTGAATGTTTAACCATAATCTGTTGAAACAGTTTATCAAGGGTTGCGGTGTATTCTCCATCACTATGAATTTTTAAAATAAGGTTGGATATTTTCCTAAACGGTCTGCTCTAGTTCAAACAGGAATTATTTTGGGGAAGGTCTATGGCTTGTGTTATGCCAGAGGTCAGATTATTAGATGATCATAGTAGTCCCTTCTGGCCTCTTTGAAATGATGAGCTACAGGAAGTAAATACACACCTGTTTTTGTCTAACTCTGCACTTGGCTATGAGGTTTGTATCCTCACTATGTGGATCTCACTACAGTTATCAAGTGGTCCATAATTTTTAATAATTATATAGGGAATTTTTCATCTGTAGTTCTCTAAGCATTCTGCAAAGGCAGGTAAACGTTATGTTCATTAGCCTCAGGTTACAGATGAGGTAAATGTAGAACAGAGTGGTTATATGCTCAACTCACGACTCCCAGTCCTGTATCCACACTACCCTTTTTGTCACCTCCAAACTAAATTGCTGCAGTGTTTACTCTAGGTGGGGGCTATCGATGAAGACCACTCACATTTTAGACAATACAGAATGTTGCAGCATGTTAACTCATCAGTGTCCATGAATCATATTATGCCTATGCACATAGATTCCTTCTAGCAGCTTTCAGTTTGTTGCTGGGTATAATTCAAGGTGTTGATTCTAATCTAGATAGCTCTCCCTGGCTTGGGTAGTGTGTATTTTAGAGCTCATCTCTCTCTTTGTGTTCTACCCAGCAGCTGAGGGTAGAAATTTAGTGACTACTAAGGGTACGTCTACACTTACTTCCTGGTTCGGAGGCAGGCAATCGATCTTCTGGGATCGATTTATCGCTTCTTGTCTAGATGCGATAAATCGATCCCGGATCGATCCCGGAAGTGCTTGCCGTCGACGCCGGTACTCCAGCTCAGCGAGAGGAGTACCCGGCATCGACGGGGGAGCCTGCCTGCCGCGTCTGGACCCGCGGTAAGTTCGGACTAAGGTACTTCGAATTCAGCTACGTTAATTTGCGTACCTTAGTCCGAAGTGGGGGGTTAGTGTGGACCAGGCCTTAATGTGTATGGGTGCAGCTAGCAGTGAATTCTCAGCAGAAGACCCCTTTCTCCTTCGGTTTCAAAGTGGTGAGCTGGGATTCAACTTTTTAACTCCCAGTGCCTTTTAAAGGAGCTGTAGGGCTTGAGCACTGCTTTGAACATTTACCACGGGGCAGCCATTGGCACAGGCCTCGTAAGTAGCTACCGTGAGTGTCGTTTTCAGAGACTCTATTTTAACTTTATATTATTTTATAGTTATAGATTAGTTTAGTTGGATCTGAGGGTTCAAGGAAACATGCTGGGGAAATTATTAAGGCACACAGCAAATGTTTCTGCTGATTTCCTGGAAGATAAAAATAAGATGGGACCACGGGCCAAATCCTGACCCCTCTCAGGGTAGGGAGCATGCCGGGTTGGGAGGGGGCTGTTACAAGATGGGATAAATTAGAGCAGCCTTGAAGGACTGAAATAGTCACTGGCAGGCCTGGGAATTGGTAAGAATATTAGATAAAATAAAGAGGAACAGATTCATGGCTCATATAATTCTACTGGCATCAGAGAAATGTCAGAGACTATCGCTATCAGTTTCACATGTATGCTATAGTGCTGGGCAGCAGTGTAAAACCCTAATGTAGACAGGGATACAGGTTAGCACACTCATGCATGAATCCATGAGTGTTATCAGTAGGAACTTTGAACACAATGGGCCAAGCGTGGCTGTCAGTTACACCAGTGAGTTTTTATAGATTTATGCCCGTGTGCCTGAGAGCAGAGTTTAGTTCAAGTAACTTATAGAGGTGCAAAGAGAAAGGAGCTGAAGAGAAGCCAGATAAATAGCAATAAAAGGCTGATAAAAAATTGGCACATGGACTGCCTGTAATATTGATTCTGGTAGGAGGCTATGAAATGTAATGACAGAGAACAAAACCCAAACACATCTAGACCAGCTTTGCTGGTCTGCAGCATAACTTTTCTGTATAAAAATAATCCTGTTTGATCTGAAGATACATTTTGATTAAAATTAAAAATAAGATGACATATTGAAACTGATTATGAAACTCGGGGGATAGAGGAAGATATTTTATATTAGATTTCTCTGTATTGCTGTTCTCAGTAAATATTGTTGCTTAAGTTTCTTGAAAACAGAAAAATGAATTCCCACTTCATTATATTCAGCAAATATGGAGGTATTCAGCCAGAATAAACCATATTCCTCCTAATTATGTTTCTCTCTGTAGTGATGTATAATTATTAACTCTGATGCCAGTTTACTAAATCGCAACTATTACTGGATCCATCACTAATCTGCTGTTACTGGGGATAAGATACTTACCTCCTTTTGTAACGCACTTTGAGATCTCAGGATGAAAAGCATCAAACAATAATCATTAGCTCATATAATTAATGCTATTAATTACGAGAGCAGCTTTCTCAAACTTTTGCCCATGGCTCTCAATTGGCGGGCCACGGCACTTTTCCTGAGGATCTGTAGAACGAAGCATTTTGAGAACCATGCATGTTTGGAGGCTGTGAGATCAGTTGGTCCTTTTCTGTTTTGTCTAACTGGCAGTCCAGCAAACTGAAAGTTCAGCTGTTTTTGTTTTTTTCTGACTCATGCATCATCTCTAGTAATAAAATTTGGCTGACCAGACATTGTTATAAATTATGCCTGTGCAGCTCTGTAGTGGGGCGGCTGCCCCACTCCCTGAATTTGGGCTGCAGCAGGCCAATGGGCCTGCGCAGACAGGAACCCAATCAGGGAAGGCCTTATAGAGAGCCAATCAGGGCCCAGATTGGAGGGAGTCAATCAGGGCCAGGCTCAGCCCTATAAGAAGGCTGCTCTGGAAAGGAGCAGTCAGTCTGTCCTAAGCCTTCGACAGGGAAAGGTCTGTCTCCAGGCTGGGAGACTAGCACCCGGGACAGCGCAGTGCTGGGTAGGCCCGGGGGAGCAGAGGGTAACTCCAGCCCAGAGTCTGTCAGGTTTCAGGCCATCAAGGGAAGGGCCTAGCTGGTGCGAGGGGCCGAAGGGGAAGTGGCCCAGGGACGTGGACAGACGGAGGGAGAGAAAGAGGGCAGGACGGCTGCCACTAGAGGGTCCCTGGGTTGGAACCCAGAGTAGTGGGCGGGCCTAGGTCCCTCCTGTTGGTGTCACTAGGCATAACCCTAGGTAACTCGGGAGGGTGGAAGACCACGAGTGTCGATGAAGCCTTCCTGCACTAGGCCTAAATAAACCAAAGCTCCTCCATGTTTGAACTTTAATCGACCTAACAAGCCAGCAACAGAGAATGGAATGTGTAACAGTCAGTTATCAGTTGCAACACCGCTCAAACCGGTATAAAGCGGTAGTAATAAGGCCTGCATGCTTCTGGCTGAGAGGCAAGATAACAGATCAAAAGGAAAAGGACAAAATAACTGTTCAAAAAAGAGTTACTAACGAGCCAGACTTATAGCCGCCAAGATGACTTAACTGCTTAAATGTAATTGCTACCTGCTTAATATAACTATTATAGAAGGGGGGGGGAGAAAGGGAAGAGCTTAGTTACAGTAAAAAGTAAAGTATAAAAAGAGAAAAATTGCTTATGTTGGTGTGCTTGATCTGAGACGTGCCAAGTCTCCTTGCACCGCTTTGAGATCTCAAATAAACTTTGATTGCTTCTCCACCCTGGTGTGCTCATTGGCGCGACACACACCGGGCAATAAACCCCGCTGTTGCTTTCCTCGGGCACTCTGTGCCGGCAACACCCCTTTCCCTCTTGCCTTGCACCCGGCCGACGGAGCAGCCATCTAGAGCTGCACCAACCCCCTGTCACGAGGGGAGTGACTTTGAGGGTGCAGTTGGCCACATCGGCCAGGATGCAGAGAGGCAGCTGACTGATCCCCCCCGCCCCCCCGGAAGGGAGCGAGGATGGACTAAGGGGCACTGCCGGAGGGCAGTGGCTCGAAGAGGACGCCGCGAGCTTGGGAGCAACGCGGGTCCGGACACGCCAACCGAGGGCGAGACGACAGACGGGACACCACCAGGAGGGGGCGCTCCACTGGACAGAGATAATTCCCGAGACAACCAGTAGGAGGCGCCAGGTGGTGAGTCCCAACCCCGTCACATGTGGTGGAGAATGTGGGCATAGCGGTCCACCCCTGACACCAGGGGCAGAGCAAAGGACTAGGCAGTTTGTGCCACAGATAGAGACTAAGAGACAGACAAAATGGTGGAGAAAAACTTGTACTGGAGGGCCTGGGTGGCTCGGCTTGCCGAGCAGCAGAGAGAGGTGCTCTGGCTGCTGCAGGGGTGGGCACCCAGGCCCTGTAGGGCACCAGGCACCAAGGGCGAGAGGCCAGGGCTTGGGCTCAAGAAATGTTACGCCTGTGGGTGAAATGGTCACTTCAAGCGGAAGTGTCCCTACTGGGAGGGAGCAAAGAGGCCCCACCCAGACAAGGCGCCCCCTGTGAGAGTAACAGGAGGGCCCCCAGCTTGTTGGGTCTGTGGGGAGCAGGGACACCTAAGGAGAGAGTGCCCCTACAGGGCTCCCAAGGCCCGGGCCAGCCCAGAAGGGTGGGCTAGGGCCCAAACAAGTAGGGATAGGGCCGTGGCAGGGGGAGGGCGCCGAGGGTGCTTCCACTGCCACACCAAGGGCCACATAAAGAGGCATTGCCCCCTGAGGCAGAAAGGGGGAGTGCCTGAAGCCAAGGCTTGGTCTGGGACTAGCCGCCAGGAAGGGGTAGTCCAGGCTGAGGCCCCCAAAGAGAAGGGGGCTGGGGTAGGGAGGCCCCACCTTAAAAAGGGAACCCGCATAGGGGCCGGGAGGGCCGATGTGGGAACCCAAACGTAGCTGGGAACCCATGTAGGACCAGGGAGGTCTACGGTGGGGACCCAGACAATCGAGGAAGGAGGCAGGTTGCTCCAGTTAGTGGAGGGCCTGCACTTTGAAAGAGATTCCCTGAGGGCCCAGCTGCGAGGAACACAGGGGCGCTAGGGAATCCCCCCTGAGAGGGATCTTAAGGGGGAGGGTATGTAGTGGGGCGGCTGCCCCACTCCCTGAATTTGGGCTGCAGCAGGCCAGTAGGCCTGCGCAGACAGGAAGCCAATCAGGGAAGGCCTTATAGAGAGCCAATCAGGGCCCAGATTGGAGGGTGCCAATCAGGGCCAGGCTCAGCCCTATAAGAAGGCTGCTCTGGAAAGGGACAGTCAGTCTGTTCTAGGCCTTCGACAGGGGAAGGTCTGTCTCCAGCCTGGGAGACTAGTACCCGGGACAGCGTAGTGCTGGGCAGGCCCGGGGGAGCTGAGGGTAACTCCAGCCCGGAGTCTGTCAGGCTGCAGGCCCTGAAGGGAAGGGCCTAGCGGGTGCGAGGGGCCGAAGGGGAAGCGGCCCAGGGATGTGGACAGACAGAGTGAGAGAAAGAGGTCAGGATGGCTGCCACTAGAGGGTCCCTGTGTTTGGACCCAGAGTAGTGGGCAGGCCTGGGTCCCCCCCCTTTCCCCCTTGCCTTGCACCCGGCCGACGGAGCGGCCATCTAGAACTGCACCAACCCCCTGCCAAGAGGTGAGTGACTTTGAGGGTGCAGTTGGCCACATTGGCCAGGATGCAGAGAGGCAGCTGATTGATCCCCCCCCCCCGGAAGGGGGCGAGGATGGACTAAGGGGCACTGCCGGAGGGCAGTGGCTCGAAGAGGACGCCGCGAGCTTGGGAGTAACGCGGGTCCGGACACGCCAACCGAGGGCGAGACGACGGACGGGACACCACCAGGAGGGGGCGCTCCACTGGACAGAGCTAATTCCCGAGACAACCAGTAGGAGGCGCCAGGTGGTGGGTCCCAACCCCGTCACAAGCTCCATTGTCTACAAATTGTACCTTCACTTAAATCTGTGTTACCTTATTGCCTTCAGTGGCGTTGCACAGGTGTAATTTTTTAAGGCAATGGGGTTGCATAAATGGTTGTCCAAATGGAACTGATAATAATTCTAATACATACGCTGGAAAAGAATCCATCTCACTCTCATTTTTATGTGTGGGTTCTGAAGAGCTGATGGGAGTAAAATGTAATAAATTCTTTGGTCATTCCAGTGGGCACCTAAGAATCTGAATACACACAGGGAGCAAGCATGCTGAGTGTGAAGGGGCATCTGCCCCACACTGGCTTGTAAGGGGTTAATAGAGCCCTAGGCAGGCTGCACAGAAAGCAGACAATAGGAGAGGAGCTGCAAGGAGCAGCCAGTGAGGGCTGGGCAGGCCCATATAAGAAGGGCTGCAGGGCAGGGCAGAGCAGCTTCAGTAGCTGCCCCGAGCTCGAGGAGGAAAAATCAGTCTCCTGGCAGGAGTGCCAGCACCCTGGACAGAGCAGTGCTCCCAGCAGGGACCAGAGAAGCTAGAGAGTGCTCCTGGCTAGCTGCTAAGACTGGCAGGCTGAAGCCCTCAAGTAAGGGCAAAGAAGGTGCTGGGGGCCCTAGGGAAGTGGCCCAGAGAAATGAACTGAGGAGTCGGAGGGGACCCAGCAAGCGGTGGACTTCTAACAGGGTCTCTTGGCCAGGACCCGGAGTAGTGGGCAGGTCCATGTCCCCACCCAAGCCACTGAGGAAGTGGCCATACAATTCGCTACACTTGCCACTGAAGGAAGTGGCTGGACACCAGACTGCAGTTCCCCCGGAAGGGGGGAGAACAGAATGTGGCACAGCCAGAGGGCTATGTCATGAAAAGGATGCCATGATCTTGGGAGTGATGGGGTCCTGGCGCAGAAGTGACGGCGGCGAGACACCACCGGAAGAGGGCGCACTGGCTAGCAGAGGTAATCCCCAGGACAGCCAGCAGGAGGCACCACAGTGGTGAGTCGCACCCCATCGCACTGAGTAAGAAGGTATTATTTTGACAGTTCAGAACAGAAATTCATTTTAAGAATGTCGTATATAAAGCAGTGTTGCTTTTTGTTCATATTGACACACTTCATGGAGGATATTGTTTAGTGGAATTGGCCTTTGCTCAGAACTGCAAGAGCGAAACCTCAAAACTGAAATGATTGTCTCTGCCGAAAACTGGCAAAACCCTGTCCATTTTCTGCACCATTTTAGTCCTACTAAGAACATTTTCCTTGATGGTTTCCCACTGAGTTGATGTGTAAAAGAAGTGAAGTAGTGTGGATCTTGCAAAAAGTAAATTTCTACAGGGTTAAAGCAATTTTACACTGACTTGGGAATTGTATGAAATGGCCCTTGGTTATCTTTTTATTGAAAACTGTAAGACCTGAAAAGTAAATGCAAACTGAAAGCCTGAGTTATTACTTTTCCATTCTAACATTGTGCTCAGATCTTTTCTGTATCTTGAAGGGCCCATAGGGTTCTGCACACTAAATTTTACATATGCAGAAGCTGGCTGAACATAAGGTTTTAAAGTCTGCTGACCTGCTCTGCTAAAAGTCACCTAAGCTTGTATTAAATTGTTTCTTGGAAAGACCAAAGAAACATGTATCTAAATACCTTTCCATTCCATGAATTATGCCCCCAGCTGATCCTCCACCTGTGCATCCATCATTTAATCCACTGTAGAGATAGATAAGCATTATAGGATATTCTGTTAATTTCTAGGTAAATATCAGCCGCTTCCTTTAATAGATGCCAGGGCCTGAAGGGACCACTGTGATCATCTAGTCTGACCTCCTGTATAACACAGGACATCAAACTTCCCCGAAATAATTCCTAGAGCAGATCCTTTAGAAAAATATCCAATCTTGATTTTAAAATTGCAGTGATAGCAAATCCACCATAACTCTTTGTAAATTGATCCAATGATTAATTACTCTCACCATTAAAAATTTACACTGAATTTCCTATTTGAATTTGTCTACCTTCAGCTTCCAGCCATTGTATATCTCTCTCTGCTAGACTGAAGAGCCTATTATTAAACATCTGGTGCACATATAGATACTTATAGACTGTAATCAAGTCATCCCTTAACCTTCTCTTTGTTAAACTAAAAATTGAGCTCTTTGAGTCTATCATTATAGGGCATGTTTTCTAATCCTTTTAACCATTCTTCTCTAAGCCCTCTGCATTTTATCAACTTCCTTCTTGAATTGTGGGCAACAGAACAGGACATAGTGTTCCAGCAATGGTTGAACTAGTGCCAAATACAGATATAAAATAACCTCTCTACTGCTATTTGAGATTCCCCAGTTTATGCATGCTAGGATCTGATTAGCTCTTTTAGCCACAGTATCACACTGGGAGCTCACGTTCATCTGTTGATCCACCCTCATCCCCAAAATATTTTTCAGAATCACTGCTTTCATGGATAGAGGCCCCCATCCTGTAAGTATGGCCTACAGTCTTTGTTCCTAGAGATATACATTTACAGTTAGCTGTATTAAAAATATATATAATGTTTGCTCGGAATCAGTGATCTGTGCTCCTGATTATTTACCACTCCTCCAATGTTTGTCCTCTGCAAACTTTATCAGTGAAAATTTTATGTTTTCTTCCAGGTCATTAAGAAATATGTTAAATGGTGTAGGGCCAAGAACTGATCCCTGTGGGATCCCACTGGAAACAGAACCACTTGCTGATGATTTTCCTTTTACAATTAAGTTTTGAGCCCTATCAGTTAGCCAGTTTTTAATCCATTTAATGTGTATCGTATTGATCTTCTATCATTCTATTTTTTATCAACATGTCATTGTACAACTCAAAGACCTTACAGAAGTCTCTAAGTATATTATATCAACACTCTTACCTTTATCAACCAAATTTGTAATCTCGTCAAAAAAAAGATATCAAGTGAGTTTGACAGGATCTATTTTCCCTAAACCCATGTCAATTGGCATTAAGTACATTACCCTCCTTTAATTCTTTATTCCTTGAGTCCTGTATCAGCTGCCCCATTATCTCACCTGGGATCGATGTCAGGTTGACTGGCCTATAATTACCCTGGTCATCCTATTTACCCTTTTTAAATATTGGCATAACATTAGCTTTCTTTCAGTCTTCTAGAACTTCTCTGGTGTTCCAAGACTTATTGCAAATCATCAATAGTGGTACAGCAAGCTCCTCAACCAGCTCCAGTTGGAAAGTTATCTGGACCTGCTGATTTTAAACTATCTGACTTCAGTATCTGCTGTTTAACATCCTCCTGAGATACCAATGGAATGAAAAGAGTGTTATATGATATGATTACATCATCTGTTTTTCCCCCCAAATGCAGAACAGAAATATTTATTGAACATTTCTACCTTTTCTGCATTATTACTAATAATTCTACCATTTCCATCTTGTAATGGGCCAATACCTTTGTTAGGATTCTTTTTGTTTATAATATATTTAAGAAACTCCTCCTTGTTGTACTTAACACAGCTTGCCATAGATTTTTTTTTCTTGTGTACCTTTGCTTCACTTATCAATTTTGTACAGTTCCTAACTTCTGATTTATATTACTATCAATTTTCCTTTTATCTATTTGTTAGTTATAATTAAAAATATATATATATCTTCACTTCCCTTGTAAGCCCGATCATTTTTTTAACCAGCACAGCTGTCTTCCTCAGCTGTGGCCTTGTGGCTTTTTAGGCATCTGGTAAGGTGTTCTTAAATGATTCCCAATTATCAGTCACATGTTTCTGATTAACTTCTTCCTCCCACCTGATCTGACTCGTAATTGTTTTCAGTTTTGTGACATTGGCTCCATAAAGACACTCTGTGTGTGTGTGTGTGTGTGTGTGTGTGTGTGTTACTGGTCTGAAGTTTATTCTGTTTGCATATTATAAATCTGATCAAGTCATGATCACTTATATCTAAGCTACCGTTATTTTTTAGTTCTGTGATCAGTTCCTCTTTATTGGCTAGGACAAGGTCTAATAAAGAATTCCCGCATGTTGGCTGCAACACTTTTTGAGTTAGGAAATTGTTATCTATAATGTTTAGAAATTCCAAGGATGTTTTAGTACTCTCAGCAGGAGACCTCCAGAATATGTCACTCAAAATTAAAGTCCCCCATTATCACTAATGTTTTTTTCCTGCATGTTACAGGTGGGTGTGTAAGGAGGCAATCATCCAGTTCCCTTATGTGATTTGGTGGTCTGTAGCAGACACCAACTAATATTCCATCCTTTGCTTTATCTGTTAGGACTTTGATCCCTTAGCATTCAAGATCATTTTTTTCTGAGTTATCAGTGACTCAGAAAGAGGCAATGCCATTTTTGACATAGAATATCACTCCCATTCCGCTTTTGCCCACTCAATCCTTCCTAAAGAAGTTATAACTATAGATTTCTAACTTTCCAATCATGGGAATCATCCCGCTAGGTTTCAGTAATACCAGCTATATTGACTTTATTCTCATAAATGAGCAATTCCAATTCATCTTGATTGTTACCCAGCTGCCTAGCATTGGTGTAGAGCTAATTCAAAAATTTCTTCTCTCTTCATGTCCTTTGGTTCCTTGATTTTGTTCTTAACATCTCAGTTTTGTGCTGAGTGCCCATATCTTCCGTCTTTTATCTTCTCCTTCTGTTATTAGTTTAACCCCCTCCTGACTCCAGCCAGCCTGTGTCCAAGGAGATTGGTCCCCCTCCTAATGAGGTGGAAGCCATGCAAACTATACTGCCCCCTCTCTCCACAGAAGGTGGATTAATGTTTCACATGTTAATGCTTCAAAACCCTTGCCAGAATCTTCTGCCTTCCTTTGCTCCTAGGACAGGAAGGATCTTGGGTGAAGATTGTTTGAACATTCTTCTTCTTCTTCAGCATATTTCCAAGTCCCCTGAAGTCATCTACTGCCTGTAAGATATTACTGATACAAACCATCATCAGTGGATCCTTGCCCATTGACTTCAGAGTGACAGTCTTAGAGTGACATCTCATGTCCTGGTTCCAGGAAGGCAGCACACTCTCCTGTTGTCTGCCTGTCCCTTGTAGAAAGTTCTTTTGTGTATTGAATCTCCAACAAGGATAATTTGTTTTCCTTGGACAGTTGGAGAACTCTTTGCAGGGAAGCTTGATTTCTTACAGGTTGGGCCAAGATGCCATCCACATGTGTGTCCAATACATCTGTCCATTCATGGAGACCTGCTGGATCTTGAAGTATCTTCCAAAGTTTCCACATTGAGGACCAGGTATTGATTTGAAACTTCTAGCTGTGTTGAATTCCTTCCAGTCCTTTTCTCTCTGATAGCCACAGCCTACCATCCTCATCTGTCTCCAGCCATGTAGAATGCCGCTGTGACCTCCGACCTCCACTGGTTAGGAACCACCAGAACTCCTGTCTGACTTGCTCTCTCTCCAATTCCTTGGTGGCCAGCTACATTCTTCCTTGAACCTGCGGTACTGCAGTACCTGCGGTGTTTCCTGAACTTGGCTGTCAGTTATGGCTGACAGGTCTACAAACCCAGGTCTGCAGGGTTCGTGGGAGCAGCCATGCTCCAACCCTCCACCTAGCAGCCTGATGAAAGTTGCCCAGTCCCAGTGTGAGCCTCCACCCCGAGGTCTGATTGGCCCACTGGCTCTATTTAAGCCAGCTGCAGAATCAGGAAGCTGTCTGAACAACAGGCTCCATTCTGCTCTGGACTGTTTGTCTTGTGCTTTCTGCTCCCCTGGCTTGATTTCCTGGCATCCTGACCTGGCGTAACTCCTGGCAGCTGACTCATGATTCTGATCCCCAGTTTGTCTCCTGCCTCTCACTGCCTAGAATCCTGACCTGGCCTGACTCTGGTTCCTGACTTGTGCTTGTGATGTCTGGCTTGTCTCCTGCTTCTGACCTCATGGTATCCTGCCCCAGCCAACTCTTGACCCCTGTCTTGTGACTGGAATCTGGCTCTGACTACTAGGTCTGGCCACCCAACTGTGACACTAAGAATTCCTCAGCTTCTTTGGTTCTCAGTGGCATCTCAACTCGCCCCTCAAATCCAAGAATCTTTTCCTCCAACACAGCCATCAACTTGCACTTCATGCACATGGGCTTGACCCAGCTCCCATGAAGGCAGTGACAATTTACCCAATAATTTAAAGCCAGACCATCAGCTGGTATAAATGAGTGTTACTGAAATCAAGGCCTGCCTGTAACCCTTGATAACATAGACAATCAATTATGCTACTTTGTGTTTTGGAGGGGTGGGCAGTGTTAATCTGAAAAAAATAGGAACTACAGTGAGTATAAACTGGGATTTGGATTCAATGCCCCAGACATAAAAGGTCACTGCCCTAGCCTCATGCACTACCTAGTCCCACTAGGGCCATCCTTTTTTGTAAGGAAAGCCCCCTTCTGTGCCAGCACTAAGATGATAGAGGGGATTACATGTCTTACACTATTATATCTTTTGAAATGCCTATGCCAAAAGTGGGTCAGTTTTGATCTCAGTTACACCAGTGTAAATCCAGAGTAACCTGAGTGCAGTCAGTGAAGTTACTCTGGAATTACACTGGTTGTAAGGAACAACAGAATTTGGTCCATTGTACCAACACTGTGGTGGAAAGGAATTTAGACAGTTTACAAGCCACTTTCCATCTATTATGTGTTCCAGTGAAATCCTCAATAAGCCAGGAAGAACACTTGGGGATAACCGAATGCATGGACAGCCATCAGCTATGACCATAGCAGATACCGGAATGGAAAGAAATTAACCAAATCAGGAAAGAAACAAGTTGTGTTCTTAAGTCACCTGGATAAATAGGATCATCCATCTGCTATCGCTAAAGCTCTGATTCCCACGTCTACCCAAGGAGTATGGAATATCTGATCTTGGACCAGTCTTTGATTTGTCTTTTGGGGCTGTGAAGTGTTGAGGGTCTAAAATCCTGAAAATTGGACTTTTGTACCTATAGAGTCTTTAAATCCTGCTCCAAATTGTATTGAAATAAATGGAAAGATTCCCATTGACTTCACTAGGCTTTGGATCAGGCCCTTAGTCATACAAGCTTACAGTCTGAAGTAGTGTTAAAATGGGTGGATGCTGTTGTTGAGTACATGTTGTAGGGCATTTCTTTTTGCTACTTATAAACAGTGGACAGAACATACCAGTTTATTTGAGCTACTGGCAAAAGGTCAGTAGTTATCTACTTTCATGTAAAGGAAGGAAAGCATAAAGAAGCACCATGATTTAGTTTTTTTAATCTCTGTGCTAGATTAATTATAGACAAAATGATCAAATTCCCTTTACTGAAAAGTCTCCATTTTCTAAAATCCACATGCAGTGTTCACTTAAAGGAGAAATCCTTTTAATTATTCCCCTCTCATCTTTCCATGCAAGGCTGCCCTCCAGTTATGCTAGCCAACATTTTTTAGCAAAGATTGTATGATGATAGTAGTTCACGTACAGAATACCAAATGAAGCGCTCCCGGTTTAATGCAAGATGAAAATCCAGACTCTTGAAAGGGACTTCCTGGAAACATAAATACATTTCTTTAACATATTCTTTGAAAGCTCCATCCACCGAGGCACTGAGCAACTCCTGGAAGTGCTGTGAGAGTCTGTAGCTGTCGCTAATTTAGTAGGAGGTGAAGGTGTTCAGCACCTTGTAGGATCAAGCGCTTACATACTAGGGGTGAGATCCTCCGCCTGGGCAAATCCAGTCAAGTGAGCTAAACTGATTAAAACCAGAAGAAGATCTGGCCTTATTTGTGCTCAGAAAATTTGAAGGGACTCTGCCAAATATTTCAGCTATGGCATATGCTCTTCTAGTGGGATTATTATTTATTAATTATTTTAAAGAAAGCCATCTGATACTCCACTGCAAATGTATTTCTCAGGTATGATGGATCTTCTACTGTATAATCGCTACATCTTTTCATCTAAAGAAACAATACCTCTACAGAAATATGTATCCACTGCGTTCCACGTTGTAACATAGTACTCTTCAAACTGACACTGCAGGACAATTGGACAATCAAATTAAATAAAGTTAAATTGGTATAAATATCTTCTTAAAATGAATTTAATGATAGCCAGGAAGTTTGATCAGTAGACAGATAATAAAAGGAAATGTGTTTCACAAGTAAGGGGCAAATGTTTTCTTCTCAGATTTGTGGAACTTGACTCTCATCATCTATTCTTTATACCAACATGCTGGTTGCCTTCTTGAGCATATAAAAAGGAAGATTTTCTAAGCTAGTTTCCTAGATGGGATCTAAAAGGGAAGTGACTTAAAAATGTATCCGTAATGTTTACATAGGCCCAGATCCACAATGGTATTTAGGCTCTTAACTCGGTGAACATTGTTATTAGATACTAATGCAATTCAATCATTTCACACTGAAAGTTTGGATCAGAGATTAAAAAAACCACATGCCTGAAAAATGATATTTTGTAAAACTAAAATCAAAAGGGGTTTCTTTGGTTGGTTGTTTTTTTTTAGAATAAGGTTATCAAGTGAGAGAAGCAAACAGATACAGGAAAGGACTGCTCCTTTACCCATCCCTGAAAGATCAAAGAAAACTCTTCCTATAGTATATAAGAATGAGATTAATAAACTGATAGTGACTCATCCCTCCCACAGAGAAAAGAGCTCAGAGATTGGTATGACAGGCTCTCTGCTGGGGACGTGTGATTGAGAGAGAGACCACACATTGCAATGAAACTGAAAGGAATTGGATATTTCTATATTCTGTCCAGAAGTATGGACTATATCAGCACCAAAGAGAGAAATGATAGACAGATCTTTTCTATGAAACTAAGAGCTCTAAAAGAGCATTAGCATACCTTCCTAGCTAATGTCTTAATGAGGTTACTTTATAATCTATTCCATTTTTCTGTTGTAACATTTACCCTTGTACACTCTTAGGGTGTATTATTTTTATAGAATCTGAGGAGAAATTGCTGTTTCTAAATATCTTTGAGAGTAGTGGCTGTCCCAATTCTAAGGACATCATGCCCCACCTATCCTCCCTATCTAAGAAGGCAACAGTAAAATGTGTGTGAACTTCCCTCCCACCCATCCTTCTAATTTTCTCTTTTTAAGTAGTTGAGCTGTATGGTCAGCTCTAAGGAAGTCCTAGCAAAAGCTGTGAGTGGAATTTGGGCCCAGAGAGAGAGAGAAGATCACAGTGGAAGAGAGTTCATGACCTGGCTGCATTCTCAGTCTCTGTGTCAGGGAGAGGAATGGAATCTGTTTGTTTCAGCAGCCTTGGCTCCTCTGGAGATGCAAAGTGTCTTGTCACGGGCTAATGCCAGTACATTTAGATATCTTTTAAATGCAGTAGAGATTCTGGTGTAAATATCAACTAAGTAACACTCCATTTTTAGGGAGCTTGGTCAGGCAGCCATCTTCCACCTCTGATGTCAGGTGACTTTGGACAATGGTGATTATTTACTTCTTGAGCACCAACAGTATGCTGTGCAGAGCACAGACAGGTAGACTGTTGACCCCATGGGTTTATGATCAAAGTCAAAATCACAGACCACCTTCTTGCTGTAGGCTGTGCCCTCATTTTCATCCTCACTGCTCTTTCCCAGGCCAGCATGAATTTAATGAAGCATTAGGAAAAATGCCCAAGTTGAATTCCCTCTACTTCTCCTTACCAGCCACTTTGCTTTCAGCATGGAGTTTGTAACCCGGGCCAACAAAGAAAACAAACCTGCACCTGTGACTTGTTGTTTTTGGAGCCAAACACCCATGCGATTCACCATCTTTTCCACTCTCCCTTTCCTTCCTTCCCAAGAAAACAAAAGGAAATGTCTCCATCACCACCGCTGGCCTACTGGAAAGTATGTGTTTTCTATGAGTCCCATGCAATACTTCAAATCCCTTTCTTGCTGGTGCACAGGCTAAGGGCTTAATCCTCCAGTGTGCTGAGGACTCTGTCTCTGATCCAGCACCACGCTTCAGCATGTGCTTAAATATAAGCCTATGCTGAAGTGCTTTGCTGGATCAGGGCCAGAGTTATCAGCATCTTGCAAGGCAGAGCACTAAGCCCCCAAGCCAGCAAAAGACTTTTGAAGCTTCAGCTTTTGGATGTTGGCGCCACAACAGTCTGACCTATTCAGCAGAAAGGAGGACTTGATGCAGAGGGCCAATACCACACAAAAATGCAGTGCACTAGGTTGTGTATTGGGGAGTTACCGTGCTACCTATAGAGAAGGAAGTTTGTGTAAATGAGGGGTTTCTAAGGAAAGGTCAGGACTTTCAGTGGTGCTAGAATACCCATAGCGTAATGCTGTTCTGATGTCCCGCTCTTGTCCACATCAACATAACAGAGGGGATGTTATTTATTTCTATTTACAAATATTAAAAGTGGTAGAGAGAAGCCAAAGGTACGGGTTGGGAATTAGGAGTGACAGCCAAAAGGAAAAGCTTGGGTTTTTCAGTATTTCCATTCTAGTCAGCTGTGCGTGTATCTCCTCTCAAGTGCCCAGCTGCCCTTCCCAGCACCCATGGAACCTGCAGGCTCTATCACTGCATTTGAGAGCCCTCCAAACACCTGTCTTTTTCTAGGACCCATTCAATTATTGTCAACAAATAATAATATGGGGACAGGGTAAGAATGTCATCCTCACTATTCCCATATTTTCCCTCTTCCCCTTTCACAGGCCTTCCATTTACTCTCCTTTTCTCTCACATAAGTAATGAACATGGGGCTGAGGAGAGAAAAGATAATATGACTGACTCTACAGAGATTTCTGGAATTCCACAGTGGGCCGCATAAACTATTGCTGTACTCTCAGGGATAAAAGACGTGTAATAATATAAAAAAGCAATCATTTAGGTAGGAAGCCATATGCAAATTAACCGATGTATTTATTTATTTATTTATTTATTGTTACGCACCCACCTTGGTTCTTTCAAAATCCTGGTCAGGAACATCAAGGAGGCCATTTCAGAACACTAAAAGAGCAGAAATTTAGTTTAATATTTGATTTTTGTTACCTACACTGAGTGGAACTTGGCTATTGTATATTGTTGAATTTCTTCCATCTCCCTTAGTTCAACAAGTTGATAGTTGTAAGTGATGATAAACCAATGGGAAAGGGCAAAAGAATCCAAATTAAGTCTTTTAAAACATTCAGGTGCATTTTTTTTTAACATGATGTGTTGCGGCTACTGAAGAACCAAATAGAGCTGCACCATGCAACACAATTTTAGAGGCAAACCAGGCTCTTCTTATTCATCACACTCACCATTTCTCAAAGAAGAGGAAAGAGAAAAGACTTTCTGGGTGTGATTAACAGGAAAACATAATCTGTGGATAATATTTTTAATCATTGAAAGGAGCAAAAATTAAATGTGCTACCAAAAACCTTAGCCTAACAAAGTCAAAATACATAAAAATCTGCTGAATGTATTAACAATGTGAATTAATTAGGTTTCTCCTGCCTCCCATGTTACCAACCTGTTCGTTTTATCTAATTTTGTTTAAATAAATATACCTTTTCCTACTCGTTGATGAGCAAGCCTGCTACTATCAAGAACTGAAGTATTTATCTTCTCTCCTGCATTACAAGATAACGAACTGTATTTCACTGAGCTACGGTGTTTGGAAATGGAATGGCAGTTAGAGGAATAAGTGTAATTAAATACAAAGGTCTGTGCTTTAAATGACTTCGTATCCTCAATGTCACTTCCATGAAATGTATAGGCTTCTCAGACTGGACTACATAGGGTGCCCTTCACATAACCATGTCTCTCTTAATTGGCAGTTGAATTCCCTATTTTTAGATTGGTCCAGGCATTGCACTGCCTTTTGGAAACTATCCATTCCTCCAGCCAGCCCTGCAGTTGGGGATCAGGTATCTCTGCAGCCCTGTCCACTTCCCACAGAGGGATCTTAACAGCAGGTTGGGGAGAGCAGGGAGGCCTGGCATTTTTGGAGCTCAGAGACAAGGGAGCCAGAGGATTCTGTCTGTCTGCTCATCCTAGAAAGGAGGAAGGATAGTCTTGTGGTTAAGACCCTGGACTGGGCTTGAGGAGATCTGCATTCAGTTCTCAGCTCTCCTATAGGCTTCCCGTGTCACGTAGGGGATGCCACTTAATTCAGTCAAACTAGGGTATGTCAAAGTGCACAGTAGCAGGGTCCACGCAGCCAGTTAGCACCTGGTGCTGCACATTCATCGCCTGACATGCTGCTCACTAACTAGCCTTGTAGACAAGCCCCAGGAAGATTGTAAACTTTTCAGGGTAGGGACTCTCTCATACTGTGTGTACATACAGCACCTACTACAATGGGCCCCTGATCTCAGTTGGGGCCTCTAGACACTATTGTAATACAAATAATAATAATCCTCCAGCTCTGCCCATCCTCACTCCACGTCTAATCCCCATCGGCCCTTTCCTAGTCCCTCCCAGTTGGGCAATGGATTCTCCTCACCCACAGACAAGGAGACCAGATTTGGAGCTTTCTGAAGCCTTATCTTGAACTCCCAAGCTGGTTAATCAAACCTAGATGCTGCCCTCAGCAGAAAGTGTAGCACAATTACAAAATAAACTATGGATTTCTAGCTGTTGTCAAGGAAACCGTGAGGGACAAAAAAAAATTGGTTTTGTTTTATAAAGTGTAAATGAAAGAAACTGAATGCCAGGAAAAAAGATCACATCCATTAAATGGCACAGTAGTGGGGGACAGAACATGCTTTTAAATTTTCCACTGAAATAAATGTTCAAGACAGTAAAGATGGGGCCACATTCAGGACTGATGTAATTCCATTGGAATTTACACTGGGGATAAATATGGCCCATTCTGTTTATAGAGAGAAAGAGAAAAGGAGAAAGGAAGCAAGAGGAGCTCTGAAGGTGCAGCCTAAGTCAACGCCAGAGGAAATGGAACATAAAGTATAGCATATTAATTATGAATTCAGTGCATACTTTTTTCCCTTGTCAGGTAATTTAGAACTCAGCAATACATGTTAATTCATCTCTGCATTTTCAAGTCATGTTACTTAGTTTTCATTAACATGGTAGAAGAGTTTCATTAGTGATAGAGCAGCAACTTTCAATGAGTATTAATGGAAACAAAAGTTACCTGGAAGAGTTTACCCATTCAGCATGGTATCAGAAATGACTAACAGGAGTTCTAATGTTCATACTCTGTCAGCAGCCTCTATTCCATCAGTAAGGCTCAGTCTTTGTCTTATGTGAACAATAAGTTGCTTTATATTTATTCCACAGATATCAAAATCTAGATCAACAGACCCACAAATAAACAGAGAAGTCGATTGTTTTGTTCTGAGCCCATTGTCTCTCTTTCAGTCATTAATTACTGTCCTGATGTCTTCTTCCATCACTCTTTTGATCTTTTAGCTTTCTACACCTGCTTGTTCCTAAAACAATGCTTGTAGCTAGATGCATCAGCTGGGATGCAGCAAGATAACTGAGATGTTAACAAAGTGTCTGGAATGTGGGGAATGGTGCATTGCTCTAGATACCTTGTTGTAATTGTTGCTGGCTTTGGACTTACATCTTGCATTAAATTGTCTGTTGCTTCTGGTACTCGAGGTACTCGCTCACAATCCATGTCAAATACATTCCTATCCATCACCACCAGTCCTACTTTACAAAAACTCAATTACCCACAACTTCCTGTTGTTATTTCATAGATATAACACAGTAAGTTTGCAAAAGACAGTATCTCTGCCTTCAAGAGCTCTTAACTAGATGATGCTATTTTCATGCAGCTCCTAAAAAATACAATGCCTCCCGGGGGCTCCATGGATAATTAGTAGGGAGTAACTTGTGGCACTCTTTATATAGTGCAGGGGTAGGCAACCTATGGCACGCGTGCCGAAGGCGGCACGCGAGCTGATTTTCAATGGCAATCACACTGCCCGGGTCCTGGCCACTGGTCCAGGGGGCTCTGCATTTTAATTTAATTTTAAATGAAGCTTCTTAAACATTTTAAAAACCTTATTTACTTTACATACAACAATAGTTTAGTTATATATTATAGACTTATAGAAAGAGACCTTCTAAAAACGTTTAAATGTATTACTGGCACGCAAAACCTTAAATTAGAGTGAATAAATTAAGACTCAGCACACCACTTCTGAAAGGTTGCCGACCCCTGATGTAGTGCAACATACTCCCCACATAGCCAGGTAGCTCTGCTAACTGCTGTGTGTGGTAAGGGGAACTGTGGCTCCAACTGCTCCTTATCCTTTTCTGCCTAATTGGAGGCTATGGAAGTTCAGATGAGTTAAAGCAAAGGTGTGAAGCAGAACTTTAGCAGCAGGAACAGAAAGGAAGGGGCAGATGTGATGAAGGTTAGACTGATAAAAGAGACAAGATTTGTTGAGAGCTTAGATATGATGGTAAAAGGAAAGGGAGGAACCAAATCCTACAGCATATAACAACTGTTTTCCTGCTCCACAATTAATGTTTCATGAGAGAAAAGCCACCAAAGTACAGGAAAATCGTTCACTCCCTGAGAAACCCAGATTTATTTTATTCTCCTTCTTTTTCAATAAATTCAGGGGCATCTCTTCATCTGGTTTAAATAGGCATAGCTCCAATTAATCCATCCATTTCAAAGAAGCTATGTTAATTTGCTCCAGCTGAGGTTCTGGCTGTCAGCCTCTAATGGTGCTCCCTGATTGAACAGTATTAATATCGGGAAAGATGTATTTCTACATTAATTTACAGAACATTAACTTTGCGCTCTGCTAACACCATCCTAGGTTCTGTGCCATCATCATGTAAACTGACACCATACTGAAGAATTCAGAATAGCGTCATACCTCCCAATGCCAAAGAAACTTCCGTTTTAGCTATGCAATAGCCAATTATGTTATTCTGTCTTGAACTGACAGTGCTCTGTAACACCTATTGTTAGTAAGGGTAAACTGCTGGGAAAAGAGACTATACTTCTAAAAACTGTTGCCATTTAACAGGTTTATCGGGTATCTACAAAATATTGATAATATAATTATGGATTATTTAAATTCACCGCTGTATACAGCACACCACCAAAAGCTGATAAAGAAACACCTATCTATCTCGCTGCTAGTACAGAGGCTCAGTACTCAAAAACAATATATCTGAGATGTGTCATGTTTGTGGGAGGCTTTTCTGTAGGGGGCAAGCTCTGCCTCCCCATGGGGTGATAGGAGGAATCTCCACATGGGAACTTTGATGGAATGGTTAGGAGGGGACCTTATTCTTCAGCTGGCATTGTTTTATCAGGTTTTGTCTGCCATCCTGAAGTCCCATCCAGATCAGGGTGGAGGCAGCATTGTACCTTAAGTGATAGATTTCCTTTGGGTTATGTAAAAAAAACAAAAATATTATTCCATTTCCATAGCTGTGATAATGGAATCATGCTGAATATCAGAAGGTGAGAACTTTTGTCCTTCTCAGAAACATTATTTCATTGTCCATGTAATAGACTCTGGCACCAAAGTCCCTGCACATTGTCCTGTTTTCCTGTATATTTGCTAGGATCTTTCTTCCAAATCCCTCCCATTTCACACACACACCAGTTCATCGGGATAACAAACAAAGGTGCCACTGTGTAGCCTTCTAATAGAAATTACGGAATTATCTGTGGCCTAATATGATTCTTATAATATTTTTCATAGTTAGCATTAAATTAGTACTATGCTATAGAGTCAGGGTGAAATCCCGGCCCCACTAAAGTAAATGGCAAAAGTCCCCTTGGGTAAGGATTTGCTGCCCCTTTAGTGTTTAACACAGTAAGAGTTCATATTTTAGATGCTAATATTATGATAATGCTAAGCTACATTTGATTTAGGCCTGTAGTGCACAAAATTACTCCCCACATTGCAGAATGGTATGTATGGAGCTGCTGGTGTGTTCACGCCCTGTTTACATTAGGCAGGAAACTCTGTTGGTCCTTTTAGTGAACCATGCTTAAACATGGTTCTTGCTAGACAGGTGTTAGCATGGCTAATAAGGATCTCGGTCACTGTACAAATGTCTCCAGTATGAGTTACTCAGTTTGTCAGAAAGCTTTTCAAGATTTCCAAAGGTTTTATTTTGTTGTCCTGCGTTTCTTAAAATATTTTTAGCAGCAGCAGCAATATTGTAGGGTGAGATAGAACCGACTGGTGGAGTCAGAACAAGGGAAATGACATTTTCATGAGTGCCATCAATAGATCAGCTAGAGCAGTATGTGGCAGTCAGGAAGGAGGTAAAATGTAGAAGGACTCTGCAGAGCATGAGGCAACTCTTAAAGTTTGAAAGGGAACCCAGTGAGGAGCACACATCATAGGTCAAAACAGAACGACATCCAAAACGATGAATGGAAACCTACCAGGAGGCTACCTTCTAAAAACACTAGAGAGCCTACAGTGAACAGTCCCATAATAAAGCGTGGACCAAGGACATGGAAGAGAGCCTATTAAAACAGACTAGATTATCCTAATGGTCCCTTCTGGCCTTAAAATCTTTGAATCTATTAAAATAACCACAAAGAAAGTCTACATTCAGTGGAATTTGTTAACGAAGGACAGAGGTCAGATTCTATCCTCATTAACACCAGGGGCATTCTGGAGTGAATCCACTGAAGTCATTGAGCTTTGATATCAAGTATCAGGGGGTAGCCATGTTAGTCTGTATCTACAAAAACAACAAGGAGTCTGGTGGCACCTTAAAGACTAACAGATTTATTTGGGCATAAGCTTTCGTGGGTAAAAACCTCACTTCTTCAGATGCATAGAGTGAAAGTTACAGATGCAGGCATTATATACTGACACATGGAGAGCAGGGAGTTACTTCGCAAGTGGAGAACCAGTGTTGAAATTGTGGACAAACAACATCACTTGTCCCATAACCTCAGCCGTACGGAACGCAATGCCATCCACAGCGTCATAAACAACTCTGACATTATCATCAAAGGGGCTGACAAAGGATGTGCTGTAGTCATAATGAACAGGTCGGATTATGAACAGGAGGCTGCCAGGTAACTCTCCAAGACCACATTCTACAGGCCACTATCCTCTGATCCCACTGAGGAATACCGAAAGAAACTACACCATCTGCTCAAGAAATTCCCAGCTACAGTACGGGAACAAATCTACATGGACACACCCCCAGAACCCCGACCAGGGGTATTCTATCTGCTACCCAAGATCCATAAACCCGGAAACCCTGGACGCCCCATCATCTCAGGCATTGGCACTCTTACAGCAGGATTATCTGGCTATTTGGACTCTCTCCTCAGACCCTACGCTACCAGCACTCCCAGCTATCTTCGAGACACCACTGACTTCCTGAGGAAACTGCAATGCATTGGTGTTCTTCCTGAAAACACCATCCTGGCCAACATGGATGTAGAGGCACTTTACACCAATATTCCACATGAGGATGGACTACAAGCTGTCAGGAACAGTATCCCTGATGAGGCCACAGCACGCCTGGTGGCTGAGCTTTGTGACTTTGTCCTCACCCACAACCACTTCAGATTTGGGGACAACTTATACCTTCAAGTCAGTGGCACTGCTATGGGTTGGTCCCACAGTATGCCAACATTTTTATGGCTGACTTAGAACAACGCTTCCTCAGCTCTCGTCCCCTAGTGCCCCTCCTCTACTTGCGCTACATTGATGACATCTTCATCATATGGACCCACAGAAAGGAGGCCCTTGAAGAATTCCACCTGGACTTCAACAATTTCCACCCCACCATCAGCCTCAGCCTGGATCAGTCCACACAAGAGATCCACTTCCTGGACACTACAGTGCAAATAAGTGATGGTCACATAAACACCACCCTATACCGGAAACCTACTGACCGCTATACGTACCTACATGCCTCCAGCTTCCATCCAAGACACATCACACGATCCATTGTCTACAGCCAAGCCCTAAGATACAACCGAATTTGCTCCAACCCCTCAGACAGAGACAGACAAACACCTACAAGATCTTTATCAAGCATTCTTAAAACTACAATACCCACCTGGGGAAGTGAGGAAACGGATTGACAGAGCAAGACAGGTACCCAGAAATCACCTACTACAGGACAGGCCCAACAAGGACAATAACAGAACACCACTGGCCATCACATACAGCCCCCAGCTCAAACCTCTCCAGCGCATTATCCACGATCTACAACCTATCCTGGAAAATGATCCCTCACTCTCACAGACCTTGGGAGGCAGGCCAGTCCTCGCTTACAGACAACCCCCCAACCTGAAGCAAATACTCACCAGCAACTACACACCACACCACAGAAACACCAACCCAGGAACCAATCCCTGTAGCAAACCTCGTTGCCTACTCTGTCCCCATATCTACTCTGGCGACACCATCAGAGGACCCAACCACATCAGCCACACCATCAAGGGCTCATTCACCTGCACATCTACTAATGTTATATATGCCATCATGTGCCAGCAATGCCCCTCTGCCATGTACATTGGCCAAACCAGACAGTCCCTCCGCAAAAGAATAAATGGACACAAATTGGACATCAGGAATGATAACATACAAAAGCCAGTAAGTGAACACTTCAATCTCCCTGGTCATTCTATTACAGATTTAAAAGTCACTATCATTGAACAAAAAAACTTCAGAAACAGACTTCAAAGAGAAACAGCAGAACTAAAATTCATTTGCAAATTTAACAGCATTAATCTGGGCTTGAATAGGGACTGGGAGTGGCTGGCTCATTACAGAAGCAGCTTTTCCTCTCCTGGAATTGACACCTCCTCATCTATTTTTGGGAGTGGACTACATCCACCCTTATTGAATTGGCCCTGTCAACACTGGTTCTCCACTTGCGAAGTAACTCTCTGCTCTCCATGTGTCAGTATATAATGCCTGCATCTGTAACTTTCACTCTATGCATCTGAAGAAGTGAGGTTTTTACCCACGAAAGCTTATGCCCAAATAAATCTGTTAGTCTTTAAGGTGCCACCAGACTCCTTGTTGTTTTTGAGCTTTGATAGTCATCTCACTTTGGTTTTTCAGAGGTGTAAATTAATAATTCCGGGGGGGGGGTCACCTCTGATTTACACCGGCTATAAGTGAATCAAGCTATGAGAACCGTTTGGAAGAAGCAGAGCCCAAAATATTGACTGAAAGCTGTTTGGCTCCTAAAGATGCCCAATTTAAACTTCTGAAACAAGACTATATAAATTGGATTAGGACTGTAGGGAAACACATAGGAAGCCTGAAAACAATAGAAATTCACTAGACAATACAAGGTGGCACCAGTAGCTCCTTATAAATACTACAGATTATAGACAGTAATCCTCATGAAAGTATTTGTTCAATAGTTTATGTGAACAAATTTCAGTTTGCGTTATTTATGAGTGGTCCGCTTTGACTGTTCGCTAGTCATGATTTTTTGTTAGTTATTGAAGTTGTATGGCATCATTTCTGCTCCTTGATTAGATGTCTGAACATTTTTAAACAGCAGAATGACAAATAATGAATAGTGCACTTCTAGTATGAATGTCTGTATAGATAAATGGTGCTTTTTGGATTTGTAAACAGTTTGACAAGCAATTGCAGTCAGATCTAGGTTTATAATATGAACCTACCAATAACAGTGGAGTGAACTTGAGAAGTTCCCTCATGAAAACATTCATGAATTTTTTTTTTTTTTATTAGAGAGGATCTCAAGCCACAAAATTTGGATCCAACTCTGTAACAGCCCGAAGCTCATGTACATTCACCTTTATGGCTGTGGTGTGGCCATTCTCAAAACATGATTTTCTTAATGAATAGTAAAACATATATTTAATCAAATGTTAGATGCAGTCTGAACCAGAACAAATGATATTGCACCAATAGAGGTGATATTGTGGCTAGGATCTTGCTACATGTGTCATCTGAAAAGGCCACATTTTTGGGATGAGAGTTCTGGCTATGTTGAAAGAGGGCCTCTATTTAAAATGTATTGAGTCAAACTCTTATGTAATCAACTGCACCGCAAATGCAGAGCTACAGTTGTATGATTCAGTAAATATTAAAAGTGCCTCACAGAAACAGTACTGTAACTCCTGAGCTCAAAATTAACCTCAGCCATTTGAGAAAAATATTACAGGAGCTCCTCTGAGCCAGCTCAGAAGCATATTGAACAATTAGTTTTTGCAGCAGTGCTAGCTGCATCCCTTTGGATCAAGCATGTATAGATGTTGTTAGCAATCCATTTGAATACTGGAGAAGTACAGCTGGTCTAGTCTTGCCAGTTTAGTATTTGAACTCCTAAACTGGTCATTAACAAGGGTTATTCTTTTATTTCTCTCCCTTCCCCCTGCACCATGAATGTTTAGCAAAGAAGGAAACACTAACAACATATGGACTGTCCTGCAGCATAGTTGGGTTCACTTTCTGTTATTAGAACATTGTATCTGTATGTGTGTGCATAGCTAGGCACTTAACAAGATCACTATTACTGACATCTAAGAGTAGGTAGCATGATTTAGTAGGTTCAATGAAGTTGTTATTGTGAATTGCAAATGGCTTCCTGAGTCCAACTCTCAACACTTTCCATGGATTATTTCTGTCTTCAGATATAAGAGTGCATATCACAAGGCACCTCAGGTACTACCCAGTGAACCTCACCACCCAGCTAGTTCCGGTAGTTTCACAGTCACAAACAGACAACAGGTGGTTTACTTTTCACTAAGGTGTGTATTTATTCCTCTCTTACATAGAAATACCATGCCATGGAAGTTTACAGCTAGGATAGGCTTCTCTTTCCCTGCACTGTCACTCCTCACCCCAAGCTCACCCTCTGAGCCCCATTTTGAGCTGCCCCATGCTTCCTGTTTCCTCCCTTTCTATTCTCCCCAATGACCTTGTTAGTGGAGTGATTGTCACCCAGGTGCTCACAACAACCCCACAACAGAAAGTGTATAATTGCCCTCAGCTGGACCTGCAGCCTTCTCCAGGCTGCAGCAATGTCAGTGATCAGGGTACTGCTGACAACACCCCGCACAGTGCACTTTGAAATCAGTAGTAACTGGACCCATATGCTGTATCACGGGGCAGAACTGGGATCCCCACTCTCTTCTTTTCTTAACTGGCAGGGCTGGGCAAGCTGCAGTGGCCAGCAATTTACAATGGAAACAGGGGGAGGGGAGGGCCAGGAATTTAGCTTGTGGGTTTTTTTTCTGCTCCGTTCTAAGGCTCAGCTGTCAGTCAAGATAATTGCTATACGTAGGTCTGATACGCAATCAGTAAAAAACCAATAGACCGCTTATCAGTGATGGCATATAATTTGAAATGACCAAGCGAGCAATAGTTATCCAAGAAACCCATAGGTGCATGAAACTTTGCTGCCGCCCATCCTTTGCTGTTAGAGCTACATTAGCTGTAAAATGATTTCCTAACTACAGCGTTTAGATTTTTCTTCCTAGACATGGATGCAGTGAAGCATTGAAATTGAATAATGGGGAGTAACTCTCTGTGCAGCGGTGCATGCTGGCAGCGCTTCCTGCTCCTAGCACAGAACTCCGTGGGTGTGTACAGAGACCAACATTTTCATGGTTGAGTGCCTATAGTAAGTCACCTAAATCCATGTGTAGGTACTTCATAGGGAAAGCTCTGGGCACTTAGCATCTCTAAAATTCAGACCCCTTTTTCAGGTGCTTAAGTTTGGAAATTTTAGCCTGAGCCCCTGCTGTGGGAGCAGTGCAGGTCTCTAGCAGAACACAGGGCTGCTAGCTCTCTGCTCCCCAGTGCCTTCCTGACCCTCTCCACGATAGGTGGAAGGGCAGGCTGCTAGGGAGGGCTGCGGATACCTGGATAAAGGGCTTCCCGCTAGTGTTGCGAGTGCTGGGTTTGTAGCCCACTAGAGGACACATACAAAGAAAAGTCTTCTGCTGTGAGGAAGGACAGTTCAGCAAGGGTGCCCCTTTACCGTGTGGCAGTATGTAGGAGGACAATGGGGGTCAGGAGCCTCCCTAGCATAACAGTATTTAGTTTTGGAGAGACAGGAGGTAGGGAATTCTCATATGCATTGGAGAGAATTGGGAGTTGGGAACTGCTCCCATGGCGAGCTACTAGCACCAAATTTCCATGCAGACAGGCACAGCCTTAACAATGATCAATAATAGCAGAGGGAGAGGGTACAATGGAGCTATACCCCAAAAAGCAAAGGTTCCTCTGCATTTCCTGTCAGAAGCCTCTAGATGGAACACGCCAAGTTGCACAGCATGCAGGGAATATGCTGCCTGGAGAAGTCTAACCCACGTGCTCTAGCTAGGGCCAAATTTTGGCTGAGACATGCACAGAACCCCTCTTGAGATCAATAAGAGCTGCAGACACATACCTAAGGGCAGAATTTGAACCTTCCTTTAGTGTTTGTTACCCAGGACACTGCCACGGAATAGTGTAGTGTTAGAAGAAAAGGAACAAATGGATTGATGGGAGTTTAATGCCTTCCAGGCAGCCAGTGCTCTTAATCCTGCTTTTGTGGAGTGCCTGCTTCCAGCCCTGGTTATCATCAGCCTAGTAAGTTAGAGCTAGGATTTAAATAGATGAGATCATTTTAAGGAATGCAGTTATTTGCGTACCAAGGCTCAAACCTTGGAAAGATTACTGTGTTTTTAAAATAACAGAATGAAATTCAAGACCTGGTTTTATTTAATACCTTTGTTAACAGCAGAGGTGGGGTCTTTAAAGGAGTCGAAGGAGTCTAGGGCTAGATTTACAAAGTTACCCAGGCTCCTCAGGCTGCAGATAGGCAGCTAGTGGGATTTTCAAAAGTGCCTAAGTTGGTCAGGTGCCTACCTCCCATTGAATATCATTGGCATGAGATCAGACAAAAAAATAAAATGGAGGTGCAGCTAAGAAAAATGAAAGCAAATGCATGTCAAGAAAGAGTGGTGGGAAATAATACAAACCACAGATATTAAACAGATGAATGGAAACACCTGGAAGCAGACCCTCAGCTTGTGTAAATCCATGCTTGCAATAACTGACTTTGAAGGAGTTATGTCAGTTTACATCAGCTACAGATCGGGAATTCGATCCTGTATGGCACCAAGTGCCCTCAACTTCCAGGCCAGGCATCTAAGAAACAGGAATGCTACTAAAAACATAGGGTTGGTAGCCAGCAAATTAGATACAATGTGCTTGCAACGCATCTGGACGAACATCAAATGTGAATTTGGCCTTCAAACAAAGAGTCCTACCATCATAAACATGGACCTCTATGCTCTACACAACTCTGTGAGAGATCCTAGATTACGATATGAGTACCTCAACACCAAAAGATGTAGAAAATTGATATTCAGAAAAAGGCAACAAAAATGATTAAAGGGCTGGAGGGACTGACTTGTGAGGAAAAATAAAAGGCGCTAAACATTTGTAACTTGCATAAATGATGAAAAGGGGCAGGGCGTAGTTATGGTAACAGTCTACGAGTATTTGAGTGGCATTAACACTAAGGAACGAGAAGAGTGGCGTAGGGCGCTCCAGGACCAGATAGCAAGACATGACTAGGTGAAAATGGGTAGAAGAGATTTTAAGCTCCCTTTTGGGGAAGAGGAAGTGATGTGTTGGACACCGCTATTCATCAGGAATTTGGCTAGGAAGGCCAACTCACTTCCCTTCATTTCTGATTTCTGTGCAATATTTCAGCAGGACCTGAGCCTGTCAACACTACTAGAAGATGTGAGCGAGCAGTAAATACTAGATGGTTTGATTTAGTAACATGCCTGGCTTCCATTGTGATTGACAGGTAGCAATCCTCGTGGGGTAGATCAACATCTGGAACACTGGCTGGAAGTAGGAAATGAAGTGAGAAGATCTGAGGAAAATGCAGGAGTTTCTGATTAGGGCAAAAGGAGGGTGGACTCTCTAATTCACCATGGCAATACTCCTGTTTTACACCTGTGTAACTCTATTAAAATGAATGGAGCTATTCTAGGGTAAAGCTAGAGTAACACAGTGGTGAGTCAGGCTCATGATATTCATTTACAAGGGTGACAGTGAGATGTCTGCCCGGCTCACTGAAATCTCCAGTATTACTATAGGGTTAAATCAGTGGTTCCCAAACTGGGGTATGTGAACCCCTGGGGGTTCGCAAAATGTTACAGGGGGTTCTCAGGGAAAAAATTCCCTAATGGTGGATAGAGCTGTCCGTAGGGACCCCGGGCAACACGGGGCCAGCAGCCCGGAGCCCCTGGACTTCCAAGAGCTAAGCAGATCAAAGCAAGCATATCTATCACACTGAGGAGATTTCAGAGTAGCAGCCATGTTAGTCTGTATCTGCAAAAAGAACAGGAGTACTTGTGGCACCTTAGAGACTAACAAATTTATTTGAGCATAAGCTTTCGTGGTGCCACAAGTACTCCGGTTCTTTTTACTCAGGAGATTTAAACTTCAAGACTCCTTATAAGAAATGGAAAGGGAGGTGGATACTTTTTGCTGTTTTTTAAAATTAAATAGGCAGCTAGTATTGTTTTTAAAATTATTATGAAGAACAAGTTTAAGCTTTGTTGTAACGTGCATTGTTTGCCTGGACTGCTCAAGACCTGAATGCTTGTGTAGGAAGAACTCTTTGAGTTGGCTTCTTAAATACCTTCCTGCTGTTTCACATCTGATATTCCTTGATGAAACATAAGAGCCTTGTCTTATAACAGGCTTATTCAAAGTTATACAAGCTACGAAAGTGAGCTCTTGGAAGAGTGTTGCCATTTTCATAAAGTAATAAAAATACTGTAATGATAATTAATAATAGCGTGTAATAAACGTGTCAGAAAAACAAAATTTATATTTCCAAGATCACTGCTTTTATAATTTATACTCAGGTAAAGGAGAAAATCCCTGGAAATATTCGTTTTTAGGAGGGGGTTCATGAGACTTGACATTTTAGTGAAAGGGGTTCACAGGTTGTTAAAGTTTGGGAACCACTGGGTTGGATTCATCTGGATTTACATGATCAATTCGATATTGTTCTTTCCAAGATCAAACCCCAAAAGCAAGCTATTTTAAAGTAGCTCTAAAACACTAGGGGCCAGACTCTCAGCTGGTGTGAATTTTGCCCACAGATCTGATCGTTGCATGACCAATTGGCCAAAAAACACAGGGCAGAGAAAGGGGTGGCCCTACAAGTGTCCTGTCTCATTTTTCTGAATATCTGTCTTAGATATTTATTTGGCCCCTATTACTGTACTATCTTGTCACCTCACAATCTTTAATATACTTATCCTCACAACACCCCAGTGTCGTAGGGCAGTGCTATTATCCCCATTTTATAGATGAAGAATTGAGGCACAAAGACAAGTTGACTTGTCCAAGGTTATTGAGGGAGTTTTTGGCGGAGCATGAACCCAGGCCTTCCAACTCCTCAGCCAGCAATTTAAACATCTGACTAGCCTTCTTCTCTAATGTAATAGTAACTTTTCTAACTGATATACGGGCCATATTCTAAATTTTTGTGTAAACCTCCCGCTCTTCCCAGTCAGAAGCCTGACTGTAGTATATTGCCCCAATAACTTTGTAGACCTAGCCCACGTACCATAATGAATACATCCTTCTGCCCAGAATGACTTTGACTCCTGTGGAAAACATGATTCCAATTTATCCAGCTGAAGATGGAACCAAATTGTGTCACTATGTTATCAAATTGTGTTACAGCTCTGGTGTATTTTGCCTGGCCTTAAAATAGTGATAACTGATACTTTGAATTTCAGGCTCAAAGATGCTATGAATTTGTATCACAAACAAAAATGCAGCTTGGGGGATAAAAGCTGTCATCGCAACAACAATTGTTCTTCTTAATAGATTTTTACAACCTCCAAATATAAACAGAGCAGCAGGATTAGAATTATAATAGAGCATAATTTCTGCATTGTATAATCAGAACAACCAATTCTCAAAAGGATTTTTTTATATAGTCAGTTCACATTAAATCCCAGTGTGTACCTTCCCCCAGCAAAATATCTGTAACAGCATCTGGTACTTATAGATCTTCAATTTTATAGTGACACCTACAGTAGTAAGAGAAAAGTACCACTAAATGAGCCGTTCACCTCAGACACTAGCTGCCAACAACTTATGAAAATTATCCATATCACCAGTTATATAATTATATGCCTTTAACCTATGAATGCACATGGAGATTATCACGTTTTACGTTAGCATGAGCTGCGATAAGCTTTGAAGGTGGGTAATGAACCAATGTAACATTTGATCAATTCTTACAAATCCCAGTCATTACCAAGTCTTTGGGTAAAATCCTGGCCCCATAGAAATCAATGGTAAATTCCTACTGACTGCATTGCAGTCAGGGTTTCACCTTTTATATCCTGAGGAGGTAACAAAGGTACTTCATGTTGAGAGGGTGTTCCATACGGCTCTAATCACAACCTATGAGGGTATTCTATAATAAGAAGCAGCTGTTAGCAGACATATAGTATTGTACTGCCTGTGCTTTGGTGAGTTTAAAATTAGAGGGGTTGGCCTAGAACAGGGGTTCTCAAAGTGGGGGTCGGGAACCCCATGTAATATGTGCCTGCACAGTGCTTCACTCAATGGGGCCCTGTTACTTTAGACCCAGACAGCTCCGCCCTGCCACACCTGCAATGCATACACAGGCTAGAGGAGGATCTTAAATGGGGAATGGAGTAGCTCACTTAGAGATAGCCATTGCAGGGGAACAGGTCTGTGCTTTGCAAAAGGAACACTATGGGAGGTCTAGCTCCTGGAGTCCCTGATTATTCATGGTTTACCTGACCTGCTGAGGAAAAAGGACTCTGGCTGCTCATAAAGTTAGAGACTTCTTCTTTTTCTTGGATTTATTTTGGTTGTGTCTTTGCATTTCCTTCTTGTGTGGTAAGGGTTGTAGGAAAAGATGAAGGTAGGCAGCTGCATGGTACGCTAGGGCGCAGGAATCAGTGTCTTATCTTTGGGCCCTGGGCTGGAATCCGGTGGGGTTCTCCAACCTACCTCTTGATGAGGCTGGAGGGGAAAAAGCCCATCCCTGATACCAGAGACTCAGGACTAGGAAGACTACATATCCCAGAAAGTCCTGACTGTGGGACTTGAGCAGGGTGAAACCTGAAGCACCTTGCTGGGTGGTAGAACTAGTCTTTTGTAGGACTCTTTATGTATCCTGAAAAGAGTGGTCACAACTTGTGGGCCAGCTTGAGGACTGAGTCACAGAAGGGGACAGCTATCAATAGGGAGTACCAAGGACAGAAAAGAGCCTGTCATGCCCTCCTCTGACCACTAGGTAGTGACTGTGGGGAGCAGGCCCTGATCTCAGTTGGGGTCTCTAGGTGCTACTGTGGTAATAATCATTTGATAGGGTTTTTTTTGTTTTCTTTTTAAAGGCTAAAGGGGACCATTACCATGCAAGATGCAAATGTTAAGCAATGAGGACAATTGACCACTGGAAAAGCTTCTAAGGGATTTGATAAAATCACCATCACTTGGAAGCCCTAAATCAAGACAAGATGTCTTTATAAATACTATGGTCTAGTTCAACCACAAGCTGTTGGGCTAGATGCAGGCATCAGTTGGTGAAATCCCCATGCCTTGAGTTATGCAGGAGGTCAGGCTGTGTGATTCTTCTGGCCTTAAAAGAACCTTATGAATCCATGAAGTTACTTAACTTCTGTGTCTCCATTTCCTCATCTTGACAACGGTGATAATGATAATTACTAGAGTTGGGTGACTACTGGGGCACAGCATCTGTGGACATCTTGCAGCATCTATAACCAATAGAGTTTCACGTCACATTTGCACCCCTTTCTTCCTGCTGTCTGTGAACGCTTGTGGAAATGAAGACTTTCTTTCATATAAATGTTAGTGGTCAATGAATTCCAGGCCTGTAGCTAAAAAGGGTTTAATCTGAAATTAAATCCATTATGTGCCAGATTTGGCCCCTTATGCACGCTGAGTAGTACCTTGCTCCTGAAACCCATCTCCCTGACTTCCAAGTGAGTAAGGGGGAATAGGCCACATGCCAGAATGAGTACAGAGTGCCTCTCAATGCTCACCTTGGTGCAGTGTGGCTCAGCTCTGCCCCCTATGCTGGGCTGTGCCCACATATCAAGCTCTAGGCTCCAGTGACCTATTTAGATACGTATATTTGTGGGAAAGACACACACCCTCTTTGGAGTCTTGTTCTGAGATTGTGGGCCTAATTCAGCATTGAGTTACTTTGAATTTAGAAGGATGTAACTTTTTATTTAAAATCAGAATAACACCATGGATTTCACACATCTCACTGAGAGTTGAGACCTGTGTTTCTGCCTTGGCCTGTCCCTAGGAAGGGTCAAAATACTGTCCTTTGAAGAATCCAAGGCAATGGGTGTTCAGGATACCAATGCTGAGTGTGCTACAAACACATCTTTCTTCTAATCAAGATTTCTTTCTATGCAGCCCCATAGTAAATGTAGCAAGTCACTCAAGAACACAATCTTCTAATCTACAAAATAGAAGGATGGGTTATACCTGGAGAAATTAGAGAACCACATACAGTACTCGGTCTTTTCCAAAAGATCACTGGAGTAGGATTAGGTCCCTAGTCTCTTCAGCTGGGCATTTAACTCTGCTTGCATTTGAGCTCTGAGAATAATGTATTTGGGGGGTTGCTGTCAATTCTGGAAAGTACAAAGGTTGTTTTGTATCAACCCAAAAGAAAAACTATTCTGAATTTTTGGCAGATAGTCATGTTTGTGTCAAACTTTTTTCAAATGAAATGTCATTTGACTCAAAACATTGTTTAGATTTTTAAGATTTTTTTTTTTTTAAATCAAAGGAGATTTCTGAAGAAGCTATCTTGAATCAATCCTTTTGGATTTTTAAGAGGGGTTAGCCCAAACAAGTTACTGAAATTGACACAAATTCACAAAATATTTTGGTCAACCTGAATCTGCTTTTTTCCCCACTGAAATAGTTTTAACCATAATTTCTTCCAGCTCTAGTTAGTATTCAGTAGTCTGAAGGGGCAAGTGAGTATAGAACTGTGGTTAAGCTAGGGTGACCAGATAGCAAATGTGAAAAATCAGGGTGGAGGGTAATAGGTGCCTGTATAAGAGAGTCCCAAATATTGGGACTGTCCCTATAAAATTGGGCCATCTGGTCACCCTAGATTAAGCTGTGCCAGGACAAAGTTTGAATGATCCATAGTATGTGACTTAAATACCAAACCTCTGTAGCAGGGAATATTTGGGTATTACCTGACAAGGAGGGCCCAGAACTGAAGCATAAAGGATCTTGTGATCAACATGCATGAGATCTCTGAAAGGTTAAAAGCAGAGACAAAACCTAAAGTCCTCTGTTGGATGGATCAGGACATGAAGCTGAAGCTAGCTTAGATTTTCAGCTGACTTTTCCTGGCTAGAAGACAACATATAGAACTTGTATTATCTAATTGCTCAAGTTTCTCTAGAGGAATGGTATCCTACATGCAGAGGCAGTGTAGTTCAGTGGATAGATACTGGGACTTGGGAGACTTGATTGCTATTCTTGGCTCTGTGACTGACCTGATGTATGATGTTGGGCAAGTCAATTTTCTGTGCTTCTGTTTTTCCTCCTCCCACCCTTTGTTTGCCTTGTCTATTTAGAAGCTCAACTCTTTAGGACAATCTCTCTAGGTGTTGGTACAAGTACCTCGCACAATGAGGACCTCCTCATCTATTGGGGCTTTTAGGTGCTCCCATAATGCAAAAAAAAAATCTGAGGGAAAAGACTAAGTGAAGACACAGGACAGCAATGGTGTGAGGTTGGGAGTTCCTTTCCCAAGTCTGAAGAAGAACTCCATGTAAGCGTGAAAGTTGGTCTAATAAAATATTACCTCACCCACCTTATCTCACAATTAAACAAGGTGTGTTAGTGTCTAACAACCAGCTAAAAGATGATGGCGACACTAAAGAGTCAACATTTGTTCACCGTACTATATACTGTATTATCTGAGATACCACAATCCCTCCCTGCCACCTCTACTTAGAATGGCACAGAACTGTAGTATCCCAGATTTGCTGGACGGTTGCTGTGAGCAAGATGACACTTTAACAGTGGCAGTTAGTTTATGCTCATCAGGATAGCCAACTGTAGCCAAAATATTACTTGCTTTGTAAAATAGATGTGATGAGTTGTATAGACCCCAATGGGGCTTGCTAAGAAATGGGTTAATATGAACTGTCTGGTTCAGAAAGTGACCCCAGCTCAATTTCCTACATGCTGGGATTGTCATAAGAGGAGAGCTGGGCCAGCTGTGGTAAATTCAGTAACTTCAGTAGCAGTGAAGGATGCTGGGCACCTTGCCAGATGGGGCTCTAAATAATACAACAGCACATCTTGCTAAGCGAATGTCAAATGGTAGAGAATTTAAAGTCCAGTCCAGTCACTTCAGTGTACAGTGCATCTGGCCAACTCCGAATACTGAGTGTAATTCACTCCTTGAGCCACACAGGAGATGTGATGTACGAGTCAAGGGGCACGTGCATAACTGGAAGAGATGAGAAATGCAGCCCTGTTTATGTCAAGCCCTTGGCGGGGGGGAAGCAACAGTTTGAGCTAGGCATTAATTTGTTTCTGTGCTAAGGCAGGGATAGCAAGAGTACTAATAAAGGTTTGCTTTAAATTGGAAACTTTTAATATGTTTTTAGAACGATTGCTTTACTAAGCAGTTCTCTAAAACTAGTGGTGGGGAGAGGAGGAAGACCAACAAGTAGTATAATCAGAATAGAATCCCCAAAGTAGGCCAAGCTGAACAGAAGGGCACTTAACATGGTGTCTTCAGACAAATCTTGCATCAGGCTTAGAGCCTCAGCTAAAGCAAGAAATTCCTTGGGTAGCTAACAGTCGTGAGAATTCCTCACTTGGAAAGAGAGCTAGATGTGTAGCAAAAAAAATTAATGACTGCTCAGACTGAGCAAATGAGGTCTGATGAGTGTCTGGTTGCTCCAGGGGCTGTGGCAGGGCTGTGAAATTCTCCACCTATGGGGTTCAGTTCATGAAAGGGTTTACAAACTGAGCCCCATGATGGGGCTCAGAGGAGTGGAAAGCAATCAACCAACTAGTCCCATACACCTTTGCCACCAACAAGAGTGCTCTACAGCTTCATCCCTCTGCCAACCCCCTGCAAGCTGGCAGGAGTATATCTTGTAAGGAGCAGCTGCACCTATGAAATATATCAAACTGAGACAGGTGGACTAGGAACCAACTTTTCTAGTGATACTCTGCTCACCAAAAATTGCATCACTATTAATAAGCATTTCTTCAAGACCTTTGCATTCAGAACTTGCAAGAAATAGTGCCACCTGATTCCTATTTAGCTATCCACAGGGCCCCTATCACCATAACATCTGAGCAGCTCTCTCTCGCCTCACTCCTGGGAGGTAGGGAAGTTATTACTCCATTTTACAGCAGGGGAACTGAGGTACAGAGAGAAGTGGCTTGCCCTGGCTCGCACAGGAAGCCAGTAGCCGATCTCCTGAGTCCCAGTCCAGTGCCTTAACCATAATTCCATCCTGCCTCTCTAGAAGTCCTGCTAATGTTATACTTGCAAAATTTAACTCACGTTCTTTTTCTTTGGCCAGTAAGTTGTTGTGTGGGGTTTTTTTGGGGGGGTGTTTGTTGATGGGCTAGTAGAATATCATTAGCTTGGTTATCAACATGATCATGGCAAAGGACAATCTACTTGACAGACATGCCTGTGCAGGTAAACTTTCTATTTATTCCAGGGCTACCCAAGAACATTCTTTTATTCAGGGATTTTATTTATATTTTGCAGAACTAATATTTAGCCAGATTTTTCCTCCCTCATATTCTTAGAAAGGGTTTCCTTCCATTTGGTCTTATTTCTGCTCATAATTGTTTTTTGTGTTCCAGTAATATGTGGGAATCCTATTGTGCCCAGCACGGTACAAACTAGAGACCGACTTGGTTCCTGGCCCAAAGATTTATTCTTAGACCGCACACTAGAGAAAGGAGGGGCTCCTTTTACTTGGCTTTTTGTTGGTTGGTTTGGTTGGTTTTTTGCTTTAGCATACGGAGTCAAAACAATCAGTGTTTGGTAAGATAATACCATTTGAACTTGCATTATCAAGACACTCCTGTAAATAAACAATGATGTGGTGCCTGCTGTTGCTTTTCCCAGCAGAATAAACTAAATGACTGCAACTTTTTTCAGGGCTGACTGTAGTAGCTCAGCTAGAGCACAGACAATAGACCCTCTGATTCTGAAATTTACCCCTAGGTGAAGGCAGATAATGTAAATTTGGAAGTTTGCAGGCTGACTCAACAGAATGAAGTTTTGATGAGTCTTGCAAAGCTGAGACCTAATGAGGATTGTCCTGGGAATGAGGGGGAGGGAGTAATGGCATTGCTCAGTTACTAGATGGGAATAGGCAACAGAGGGTCCTGTGGCACCTTTAAGACTAACAGAAGTATTGGGAGCATAAGCTTTCATGGGTAAGAACCTCACTTCTTCAGATGCAAGATGGGAATGTTAGCTGTGATGTTACACCCCCTATTCTTCATACAAATATGGTTGATATGAATATGGTATAACTAAGATGGGTCTTGTAAGATATCATTGGAAAGGTTATAATTTACTTAATGTGTTTATCCAATTTATATGCATGTATCATTTTTGTATATGACGCTGGGAATATTGACCATGTCTCTGTATTTCAAATGTGCTACGTTGGATGAGGCCAAACAAGGTTAGTGGCTTATTGAAGAAATGCACACAAGCATAAGGATCACCCCAGAAAACCTCTGAGAGAGCTTTCTAAAATGGGAAGTGTTTGGCCCAGGTCACAGCAAAAAGCTTTTCAGCAAGTGGGGCGGGAGGAAGATATAAAAGAGGGGCAATGACAACATGAGGGGGTGTCTGTCTCTGTCTCTCTCTTTCTCTACAACACACCTGAAAACACCTGAGGAACAAAGACTGAACTGTGAGAAGTGATGAGCCCAGACTAAGAACTTCAGCTTATGTAAGGAAAACCTGGGAAAGCCAAGGCAACTTGTGCCTTAAGAATCTGCCAGCCTGTTTATCACTCAGGGTGAAAATTTGCTAATTTGTATCCTACCTATCCAGTGTGTGTTTTGTTTATTTACTAAGATAATCTGCTTTGTTCTGTTTGCTATCCCTTGAACCACCTAAAATCTACCTTTTGTAGCTAAACTTATTTTGTTTATTAGTAAACCCAGTTTATATAATTTCTAACTGGGCGGGGGGAGGGGGGCAAGAAGTCATGCACATCTCTCTTCACATTGAGGAAGAGGGTAGATTTTTATGAGCTTGCGCTGTGCAGATTTTTCTATACAGTGCAAGACAGTATTATTTGGGTTTATCTCCCAAAAGGGGTGTGCATGTGAGTGCTGGGAGAGTCCTCTCACACAGAGCCGACTTCTGTGTGTGTGGGGGGGGGGGTTGGGGGGGTTGGTTTGTTTTTTGCAAGATGCTGGAGGGGAGGGAACCCAGGCTGGTGGAGCAGGAGAGGCTCAGTTAAATCCCAATACATCAGATGGCGTCACAGAAGAGGGGTCCAACCCATCACAGTAGCATTATCAATAATGCAGAAAAAGTAGAAGCTTTCAATAAATATTTCTGTATAGTATTTGGGGAAGGGGGACAAATGATGTAATTACCTCATGATAAACTTTTTCCATTCTGCTAGCATCTCAGGAGGATGTTAAACAGCAGCCATTAGAGAGTGGCATTTTTAAACCAACAGGGCCAGATAATTTGCATCCAAGAGTTTTAAAAGAGCTAGGTGGAGAGCTTGATGAACAATTAATATTGTGGGTTTTTTCAATAAGTCTTGACACACCAGGGAACTTCCAGAAGACTGGAAGAAAGCTAATCTTTCAATTTTTAAAAAGGGGAAAATGGGACAACCTGGTAATTATAGGCTTGTCAGCCTTTCAGATCCCAAACAAGATAATGGAATGGCTGATATGGGATTCTTTTACTAAAGAATTTAAAGGAGGTTAATATAACATGCCAATCAACATGGGGTTTATGCAAAAATAAATCCTGTCTAACTTGATATCTTTTGTTATAAAGGTAAAGGTGTTGATGTAATACTTAAACTTCTGTAAGACATCTGCCTTGGTACAACATGAGATTTCTTTTAAAAAAAAAAATCTAAAATGAAGAAGGAAACATTAAAGGATTAAAGGCTAGTTAACTGAAAAGTTTCAAAATGTAACTGCAAACGGAAACATCATTGAACAGGTGTTTCTAGTGGGACCCACAGGAACTGGTTCTTGGCCGTATGCCACTTAACATGTTTATCAATGACCTGGAACAACACACAAAAATCACTGAAAGTTTGCAGATGACCCACAAATTGGAGTGGTAAATAATGAAGAGGACAGGTCCCTGACAGAAAGTGAGCTGGATTGCTTGGTGAAATGATGCAAGCAAATAAAGTAGGAAGGAAGAATGTAGGCCATGCTTCCCAAGGATAGAATCCCCCTTCTTGTAGCAGTGACTCTGATACGGAGTGCCCTTGGTGGATTATTAGCTGAAGGTGAGCTCTGAGTGCTACACTGAGGCCAAAAGAGCTAATGTGATCCTGGGATGCATAAATAGGGGAATCTTCAGTAGGAGCACAGGTTATTTTCCCTCAATATTTGGCACTCGTGTGACTGCTTCAGGAATGCCAGAGTCCAGTTCTGGTGCCAGCAATTCAAGAAGGAGGTTAACAAATTGGAGGGGATTCAGAGAAGAGCCACAAGAACGGCTAAAGGGTTAGAAAAGCTGCCTTCTAGTGATAGACTGAGGTCCTTGAGTCTATTTGTTTTAATAAAGACAAGGTTAAGGAGTGGGTTGATTAGCCCATAAGTACCTACATGGGGGTGAGGTGGGGGAACAAATACTTGATAGCAGGTTTTCTGTCTAGCAGAGAAAAGTGTAACACAATCCATTGACTGGAAGCTGAAGCTAGAGAAATTCAAACTGAACATACAGTACATTTTTAACAAGGTGGTGTAGCAGTGTGGTTACCCTGCTCCTGCCCTGAAGGGCTTAAAACAGCCCTAGGAAAGGGCTGTGGCTAGGGAAAGGCTGATTAGGGAAGGAGCCACAGCTGAGGCCACGCCCCAATCAAGCCACAGCTGGCCCTATAAAAGGGCTGTGAGCCAGGAGCTCAGAGGCAGTCTCTCTAGCTGTCTGAGAGAGAAGGACCTGGCTGCCTGGGAGCTGAGAAGGGTACCTGAGGTGAAGCAGTGCTGAGGAAGGGAAGAGGGAGCTGAGGCACTCCAGCCTGATAAAACCCCAGACTGCAGGCCTTGCCAAAAAGGTACTGGGGCTACAGAAAGGCAGCCCAGAGACAGGCAAAGGCAACAGGTCCTAAACCCCCTGCCAATGATGAGTAGCCATTACAGACTGAAGTCTGCCCCAGTGAGCGGGGGCTAGATGATGACTGGCAGTAGCCACTGAGGCAAGTTGGGGGTTCCCCTGGGAGGGGAGACCCAGAGCGAGGGGGTACTGTGGTGGGCAGAACCCCTGGGCAAAGGGCATCAGGGTCCAGGAGGGACACAGGGGGGCCAGCAGCAGGCAAGACATCAACCAGCAGAGGGTGCTCGGAGCTGGAAAAGAGCAAATTCCCTGGACAACCAGCAGGAGGCACCGTGCTGGTGAGTCGTCACCCTGCTGCAGGTGGGTAATTACCTACTAGGAGAATTTCCAGGGTCATGGTAGATTCTGTCACTGGCAATTTTAAAATCAAGATTAGGGTTGTTGTTTTTTTCCCCCTCCTAAAAGGATTTTTGTGGGGAGCTTTATGGCCTGTGTAATACAAGAGGTCAGCCTAGAGCACAGTGGTCCTTTCTGGCCTTGGAATCTACAGCATTTAAGTCATTTAAGCTCCTGAACTGAAGGCTAAGATGTGCTACTGTGTTTTTGCAGGCCTGGGCTTTTGTGTGCCTAGAATGAAATGTGAAGAGATTAGGTTCTTAAGCAGCACCTATCTTTGCATTGTTCACTTCCTAGAATCATTTCTGTTCTTAATATGGGATAAGCAGAGAAAATATTTTGTACACAATTGCTATATGCATCATTAACTCACCTATTAAAGGGCGTTATTACTATTTTATGGTAGCACTTAGATGTCCCATTTTGCTGGGTGCCTGACAGATGCACAATGTGGGAGTCCCTGCCTCAAAGCTTACAATCTAAATAGGGAAGTAGCAAGGGAGATGCCTCAAAAGAGGTGAAGTGACTTGCGTGAGGTCACACAGCAGGTGATTAGGAAGCATAGCACCTGGGTTTCCTGACCCTTAGTTCACTGCCCTGGCCACTAGACCACACTACCACACAACAGGGCTTTCTGATCCCCAGGCCCTTCCAGCAAATAGGACTTCAAAACCCCCAACTCTGATGTTTGAAAATCAAAAACTGCTCAGTTCAAGTGCTTCTCTCTTTCTCTCTCTCTCACACACACACACACACACCACGCAGCCTTAACTCTAAGCCCATTAGGATGACATCCTCTTGTGCTATCAATCTGTTGGGGTGAGTATATTTCCCTACACTACAGGATCCCCCTAATTTATGGAGCCTGTTCAGTTGCGATTGCATCTGGAAATAGGAAAGGCAGCTTGGTGTCTACTAGCAGCAAGCGATCACTCCATCATGGCTGCTAATCGATGACCCTGAAGGTCCCACCAGGACTGGAGGTGTGGTGGCATGGAAGAAATAACTCTCCTGTCCACAGTATCTTGCATGTGGAATCCCTTCCCCAGGGACTCTTGGCTGAGCACAGGTTGGGTTCCTTTGAGTCCAGCTGCTGAGGTAGCTTTGCAAATGAGGCTTCTCACAGATCTGAAGGGAGGGATGCAGAGTGAAGGGCACCTATTATATAGTGGATGGCAGTGGTCTCAAAGAGCATGGTGCCCAGTTTGTCCACCAAATGAAACAACTTTGCAACTGAGCTAAGGGGAATCAGGAGGATGGGAGGAAGAAAGTGTTCTGTGTCATGGTCTCTGCTTTACGACTCGATCCACAATGAAAACTTCTAAGACCAGTAATGTATTGTGCAGCTGCATTTTCCTTCCATAAATGCCAACAAAAGGCTCTTTTCCCAGCTACTTGATTTCCTGAATCAGAAGAAAAAAACCAGATGGATATTGGGGAAACTTCACCTCACCTATGCCCAAAGGGAGCAGTCTTGGTAAGAAATTAATGGCAAACAGTTAATCTCTAGGAAATTTAGATAATCCTAGATACTTAATTACTAAAACATCAGGCCTGATCATCAGCTGGTGCAAATCTGCATACCTCTAGTGAAGCCTTTTACACCACTCTCCCTCAGATTTGGGGGTGGGGGGAGACTTCATGTGCTTGTTGTCTATGGACTGTGGTACCAATATTACTGTTGTGGTTGCTAAACTCCTGCACCATGGGAGGGTGAGAGGTGAATTCCATCAGCTCTCCATGGAAAGCAGCATGTTGGATTTTTCTTGTAGGATCCAGAGATAGCTTTTAAAATGCACCCTTAGATACAGTAACTCCTCACTCAGTCATCCCAATTAACAGTGTTTCAGTGTTATGTTGCTGATCAATTAGGGAACAGGCTCGTTTAAAGTTGTGTAATGCTCCCTTCTAACATCCTTTAGCAGCCGCCTGCTTGGTCTACTGCTTGCAGGAAGAGCAGCCCATTGCAGCTAGCTGGTGGGGGCTTGGAACCAGGGTGGACTGGCAGCCCCGCACGCCCCCCCCACCCCATGAGCTCCCCACTCCCATAAGTTCCCTGTGCAGCAGTTGCCTGCAGTTCAGCTGTCTCTCCCCCCACTGCCACGTGCTGCTCCTGCCCTCTGCCTTGGAGCTGCTCCCTGAGACTCCCGTTTGCTGTGCTGGGGGGGAGGGAAGAAAGAGGGGGGGGCTAATGTCAGGGTGTCCCCCTCTCTCCTGCACCCTGCTTACCCCATCTTCCATAGAGCAGGGCTTAGGACAGAGGGAGCTTGCAGCAGCTGCAGTCTCAGCAAGCGGTTCTAATCAGGGCCGGCTCTAGGTTTTTTGCTGCCCCAAGCAAAAAAAATTTTGGGCTGCCCCCCACCCCAGCCCTGGGCTCACCCCCCCCACCCCCCAACTGCACCCTCCTGCCGCCCCAGCCCTGGGTCACTGGTAACTCACTCCCAGGGCGGGTCATTCAGCAGGAATTTTGGATGTGCACAGAACGCAGACAGGATTGGTTCCCATATGGCTACAGAACTGCAGTAAAGTGGAACAATTTTCAGCTTGTGTGACTGGAGGATATCTGGATGCATATTATAACTGTCCTACATAAATGAGGAAAAGTTGAGGTGCCTTTATTATTTGTTTCTATGGGGAATGCACGATCACGGTCTTCCTTTTAAACAAATAAAACTAAAACTTAAAAAAAAAAAAAAAAACACAAGCAATAGCTGTGAAAATAGCAATTCCAGTCCTAATAACCACTGGGAAGCATTTCTTGCTCAATTATTCTACTTTTTCTACCGCAAGTTACAGTGGATCAGTATATTTGATTTGGGGGAAATGAAGTAACAGCTGCCCAAATTGAGCTTGAGCACTCCTGAATTTTGAGGGTGTTCAAATCTGGAAGGCAGGTGCTAGATTCTCTTTCTGAATATTAGCTATATCTGGAAAGGAAAAGTCAATTTCTGCTTCCATGGCTCAGAAGTGGAAATCCTCTTAAGTGCCTGGTACTGTATCTAAAGCTGCCCAGGTCCAGAGCCTCCCCTCCCTTACTTTTCATTTTAAATTCTAGTGAGATCCACATACCTCCCTTGCTAGGCTTCAGATAGACAGGTGCACTGTCCATTTAGTCCCCCCAATTCCTTCTTTGGGGGCGAGCCCAGGGCT